>NW_010193119.1:0-1238 GCF_000695765.1 Mesitornis unicolor
CTCCAGAGGGCCCTGACAACTCCTCATTCTGTGATTTAAACACAAACCTGCACTCGGATGGTTCTGACAGCCTCAGGTGAGCACAGAGGGGGACACCCGGAGCCTGGGTCCACATCCAGGGCTCCCAGAGCTGTAAAATAACTCAGCTCCTGCTGTGCACCAGCTCATCCCGGCTGCAGACACCGAGGGCTTTGGGTGCCGCTCACCTACGAGGCTCAGATTTTCCGTGCTCCATCCCTGCCAGGATTTTGTGGAGCTTTGAGCACATTTGGTTCTGCAATCGCAGCGATAAAAAGCGAAACACCCGAGTAAAACCATCCCCAGAAGTACTCCCTTAGCCAAATATGTGCGAGGGCTGAAGGAGCCAGTGGTCAGAGATTATTTCGGGGTTAAAGTCATCTCCAAAAACCCAAATCGTAGCCACGGCTCTCGCTTTGCCAAACCCCGAGTGCTTTTTCCCTGCGTGGTTTTGCCCTCAAGGAGCCGCAGCCCCGGCACATGGAGATTTCTCTGCTTAAAACCAAAATAGTCTTGGTTTTTTGGGGTGCAGCGCTGCCTTTTTTGGGGGGTGAGGGGTTGTCCGTGCTCATCAGCTTTGCTCTGGTCGCGAACCCCGGTCGTGCTCGCTCCTCGGTGCCTGCGAGTGGGATATTTGGGGTGCAATTCATTGCAGTTTGGGTTAAAAGGGCTGGGTTTTGGCGCTCTGGAGTTCCCAGCGAGTTGGGTTTGGGCTGTGAGCGTGATAAACACGACCGGGGCTCCTGACCCTGTCCTGGCCGGGCGTCTGCCGAATTTGGGAGCCCCGGGAACGTGGTGTGAGGGGACAGAGGAATCGTCCGCTGGCTGATTCCCTTGGGAACGCTGTGAAACGCTGGGATTTCAGTGGCTGCGGCAGATCCCAGCGCAGGGGGAGCACCTTGCACCCCTCTCTGCTGAATTCGGATGCTCTGAGACCTCCGGGCCGGGTTTTTCTCTGCAGCAACTGGAAAAACCAACCCCAAACCCCCCCTGAATCCGAATCCCGGTTCTGGAGGCAGCGGGGGAGCGCCCGGTGTCCGTTTTATCCCCCCCCGGGGCTGATTTGTCACCTCGTGTCCCCTCATCCCCGCTGCATGCTGGGAGCAGCTTTATTTCATGCTTCCTCGTGACTTTTTGGCCTCTTTGCCCTTGCTGTGGGGCGAGGAGGGGGGTTTACATGAGGAGCCCATGGCAGGGCTCGAGGATGGGCTCAGGGGACG
>NW_010193119.1:1314-3150 GCF_000695765.1 Mesitornis unicolor
GTGCACGGGGCTTTTTTGGGGTTTCATTCCCATCAAGGGAAGGGAGCAGAGCAACCCCACAGCCCCTGTGCTTCAGCAGCGTTTTGCTGTATGAAAAATGCCCCAAAAAAAGCAACTTCACCCCCAGGATGGGACCCCAGTGGGGACGTGGGTGCTCCCTGGGGTTTGGGTGGCAGCCGTGGCCCTGTGTGGGTGCAGGGTCCGGGCTCTCCCCGATGAAAAACCTGTGGCTCTGCCCCATCCAAAGGCAGCAACGGGGCTGTGGGGAGGGGGCTCCGGTGCACCCCAAACACCGTGGCACCCCCGCAGCCCCCGTGTTGTGCTTGCAGCGTGCAGGAGTTCATGGCGTTCACCAGCCAGCTCATCGTGGAGCGCTCGGCGCTGGGCAGCAGGGCCTCGGTCAAGGAGCAAGGTGAGGGGACGGCCACCGCTTCGGGTGACAAATGAGACCCCACAGTGGCACCGGGTGGGCACACGAAGGGACGGGGCTCATCCCCATGAGAGGGGTTTTGGGAGGAAAAACCCACGGCCCCGTGGCTCTCCTGTGTTTGTCCCTGTGATCCCCCCAGGGCTTGGGCCCTGTTACCCCCGTTTTGGGCCCTGTTACCCCCATTTTGGGCCCTGTTACCCCCATTTTGGGCCCTGTTACCACCATCTGGGGCCTCATCTCTGTGCTCCCCAGCCCTGGTTGCAGTTGGTGCAGTGACCCAGCCCGGTGATGAGTTGTTATTAATTAAAACCAGGTTGAGCACTTCCCTCTCTGTGTTTTGTGCCACCGCTGCCCCACACCACCAGTGCCGTGTCCTGCCCCATGTAACCCACCCAGACCCCATCTGGGGCTGATTTGGGTCCTTCCCGCTCTCCCAGTGCAACCCCATGAAATGTGGTCGCTGAGCGAGACCTCCCAGTGCAATCTGGGGGTCATGGTGCAGCAGCTGGATTTGGGTGGGGGGTGCTGGGCGCTGGGGGAGGCTCTGGACCCCCCCCTTGACGCCGTTTCTGTGCCCAGAGTACCTGTGCCACGTCTACGTCCGCACCGACGGCCTGGCCGGGGTGGTGATCGCCGACAACGAGTACCCACAGCGCGTCTGCTTCACGCTGCTGGACAAGGTGAGCGTGGGGACGGGATGGGGCTGCCCCCCGTCTCTTGCTGCAGTGGGGTCAAACGTCCCCTCCTGTTTGTTATTGGGGGTCAAATGTCCCCTCCTTGCTTGTTATTTGGGGTCAAATGTTCCCCCCTGCTCGTTATTGGGGGTCAAACATCCCCCCCCACTTGTTATTTGGGGTCAAGCGTCCCACCTGCTTGTTACTGGGGGTCAAATGTCCTCCCCCGCTTGTTATTGAGGGTCAGACGTCCCCCTTCTGGTTGTTACTGGGGGTCAAATGTCCCCACCTGCTCGTTACTGGGGGTCAAATGTTCCCCCCCCCGCTTGTTATTTGGGGTCAAATGTCCCCCCTGCTTGTTATTGGGGGTCAGATGTGTCCCCCCTGCTCCTTATTGGGGGTCAAATGTCTCCCCTGCTTGTTACTGAGGGTCAAACGTCCCCCCCTGCTCGTTATTTGGGGTCAAACATCCCCCTCCACTTGTTATTGGGGGTCAAATGTTCCCACCCCACTTGTTACTGGGGGTCAGATGTGTCCCCCCTGCTCGTTATTGGGGGTCAAACGTCCCCCTCTGTTTGTTATTGGGGGTCAAATGTCCCCCCTCGCTTCTTATTTGGGGTCAAATGTCCCCCCCCGCTCGTTATTGGGGGTCAAACATTTCCCCCTGCTTGTTATTTGGGCTCAAATGTCCCACCCTGCTTGTTACTGAGGGTCAGACGTCTCCCCCCCTTC
>NW_010193119.1:3196-3981 GCF_000695765.1 Mesitornis unicolor
CCCCCCCCCCCTCTTGTTAGTTGAGGTCAAATGTTCCCCCCCTGCTCCTTATTGGGGGTCAAATGTTCCCCCTCTGCTTGTTACTGGGGGTCAGACGTCCCCCCCCCACTTGTTATTTGGGGTCAAGCATCCCCCCTGTTTGTTACTGGGAGTCAAATGTTCCCCCCCCTGCTTGTTATTGGGGGTCAAATGTTCCGCCCCCGGTCGTTATTGGGGGTCAAACATCCCCCCCAACTTGTTATTTGGGGTCAAGTGTTCTCCCCCACTTGTTGCTGGGGGTCAAACGTCCCCCCTGCTCGTTATTGGGGGTCAGATGTCCCCCCCCGCTCATTACTGGGGGTCAAACGTCCTCCCCCGCTTGTTATTGAGGGTCAGGCATCCCCTCTCTGCTTGTTACTGAGGGTCAAATGTCCCCCCCCACTTGTTATTTGGGGTCAAGTGTTCTCCCCCGCTTGTTGCTGGGAGTCAAACATTTCCCCCTGCTTGTTACTGAGGGTCAGATGTCCCCCCCTGCTTGTTATTGGGGGTCAGATGTGTCCCCCCACTCGTTACTGGGGGTCAAACGTCCCCTCTGCTGTCCAGGCAGGATCCACGCAGCCCAAGGCCGTGCGGTGGCTCCGCTTTTCCCCCCAGGCCGTGGCCCCAGCCCCACGAATGTCCCGTCCTCCCTCTCTGCTGTGGGTTTTCAGTAGGAAAAGGGGGTGCAGCCGCGCTCCCGGCACTGCCAGCACCAGCGGGGAAGTGTCTGGGGCCTGGCAGGGCCCTGGGGGCACCAGGGACGGCCA
>NW_010193120.1:0-5294 GCF_000695765.1 Mesitornis unicolor
GTTCCTCTCTTTTTCGCTTGCTGCTGCTGTTTCTGATGTTATCCCAGCCGCCTGAGACCGGTTGGAAAGAGCCTGCAGGAACCCCCACTCAGTGGGCTTTACAAAGATTTAATTCACTGCCTACCCGGTTAATTATACAGCCTGCAAGCACTGAGCAGAACAGAGCCGGCACCGCAGCTTGGAGGCAGAGACCCTGTTGCTTCTGATACCCCTACCTCTCTCGCCGCCACCCCCACACACGCCGTAAAAGTGACTCCCTTCAGTTCGGAAAACTTTACAGACACTCAGCATGAACCTAGGGACGGCGTGGCTGACTCTGTGAAGGAGAAACGCAGCGACTTCCCTCGGTGCCAAGTAGGAGAAAGCCACAAACAAAGGCAAAGCAAAGAACAACAAAACAAAAGAAACCACCTAGCAGAGAAGGAAAGGTTTAACCTCTGGAGGGAAAATTTTCAACCTCCATTCTTGGTCTGTCCGTGGATTTTACTCCAACACAACTTTTGTCAATAAAAAGGATTTTTAAGAGGAGAGATATTCTAGAATCTTTCAATGAAATTCACTGGGGGGGGGGGAAGTCCCCTCTTTCTCCTCCTCCTCCCATTAAAGTCAGGCTGAGAATTGCAACCAAAATGAGGCAGTCAGCTCTGCTCTCTCTCTCTCCCCTCCCTTTTTTTTTTCCTCTTTTAAAACCTCCTTATCTTAGTTAAACAGAAACACAAACACTGATAGTGGTCAAAGGAAGAACTGGAGTTGAAAGCACCCAGTTGGCTATGCTGTTGCCAAGATCTTTAAGATAATGGGGGGGGGGGGATAATATTTGCAAGCAAATGCGCACAGAAACAAATGGAGAGTTCATCACCCCTCTATACTTTGCCCTCAGATTTAGTCAGAAAAACAGTTGGAAGTGAGTTTGTGTTTACTTGGTAGTTGGGCCACATGAACTCTGATAGGATGAATACCTCTTGTAACTACTCAATAACTTTTTAATATCTTTCCTCAGAATGGCCAACTGGGGAAAGTATTTGAAACAGAGTTGAAAGCAGGCATGTTTTATTCTCCCCCAGGTTACTTGCTCTTTTATTTTTCTGACACAAGAATACAAAAATGGTCATACAGCCAAGGGTACAACCATTCCAATAGCTTGTCTTCAGCAGTGATCATAAGTGGTCACCAAGGCATGACCAAGGAAAACACACGTGATACTGCTCCCAGCTACTATCTCAGCCTCCAGCTGCTTTGAGTTTGGAGCATTTCCTCAGTGGAATGTGGTTTCTGTGTGTACTCAGTAGCCCCCAGAGAATTTCTGTTCCAGGTATTTATCCTGTCTCCCCTTGAGTTTTTGTAAACCTTTATCATTCAAAATACCCTCTGGCAACAAGTTTCATGGATCTACCACTGACTGTGCGAAGGGCCATTTCCTTTTGTTCATTTTGAACGTAGCTCCACCAGTCTTCTCGTGGTGCCTCCTAACCCTACTGCAGGAAGAGACATCAAAGAACTGACTCCTATACACAGCCTTAATGCTATTTGCATGAAGCTTAATGCTTTATTGGGAAGGGGCAGCTAAGAAACAGGAAGAAGGATGGACAGTTGACTTTATTTGGGCATATTTTTTGCTCCTTTTTCTACACATGTATGTCTATTTCGGTCTCTTCTTTAAATGCCCTAACTCAATTTACAAGGATCTTACATCAGTTACAGTGGGACCTTGGCCACAATCTCGAGCTACTATTTTTTATGTATCAGTCAGCTGCAGAAGGCAACTACAAAGATCACACCTTGGCTGAAGTTTGTACCAGCTTAACAGAACCAGTGGGAATCCCATCCATAGGAACTCTGGTTTCAGTTCAATATTGGTTTGTTTTACTTTGCTTGAAAACCTCTCCTAACTGATTAAAGATGGGTAGAAAGAAGGTCACCAGTTTGACTTAATCAGTGTAAAGTCACACATAATAGCCTGTCCACACATGGAGTTACCCTGATTAACACCATGTGTGGGCATTCTTACTTCAGTAAGAATCCTTGTTCCTGTTTAGTTTGCCATCACAAGATGCTTACCAGAAATAAGGTAATTTCAAGTAACAGTTTAACAAATATTTCTAGTAACTATCATGGTTATGGTCATCTGGAGATCTGATAATAGGTTTTTCCTTGTTTTGAGGTGTTTTTTTTCCCCATAATATTAATACACATTTCCAGCATAAATTGGCACACTCACCTACAATCAGATTCAGTGGCCTCAAAGTACATGTGATTCTAATTACTGACCCCAAGCTTTGTAGTGAGCTAAGCCATGCACTTCGGGCTCAATTCAAAGCTCCTGGAAGTCAATGGAAAGTAAGGGCTTATGAAAGGGAACATTTTGCATAACCACATTTTTTCTTACATCTGTTTGCGAAGGCCCTGTAATCCTTTGTGTAGCTTTTAAAACAAACAAATTCTTTAATGAGGATTTTATTTTTACTTCAGAAGAATAAAAATCATTTGCAGAAGCTCAGATTAATGAGTAATGACAGCATAACAAATCATTGCACAAGTCATTTCCAAGGGTCTTGTTGAGAGTAGATACACGCAAGTAGACTGGCAAAGTATTTAGAATTACTCTAACAAATCCATTACCATCTATGGCAGCAGGTTCACAATTGTCATTCAGCTACTTCGTTTTCATGGGAACAGGAATTCTTGAGATGGCCTGAATAAGCCTATATAAGGACATCAACCTCTGCCTAGTGAACAAGGCTGCCCTGTGGTCCCAGCTGTTGTGCCTCTCATCTCCTCTGTTTTACTGCATTTCCCAAATCCTGTTTTTTTTTCTCTCCACCCATCTCTCCCAGAAGCTGAGCAAAAGAAAGGGAAAAGAAATTGCTCTATCTTCTCTGCTTTTGGGAAGGATGTTGCAAGTAAGAAAATAGATTTACCTAGAAATCTACCCATAATTACTGAAGGGAAATTCCTTGGCCCCTATGGCAAAAAAAAATGAAGCTACTTTTTGACTCTCATTAAGGTGATATGCCACACCAAATATGCATTAAAAAGTGTCTTTCCTTCTTAACAGGAAGAATACTTCACTGACTTCTATGGACGCACAAGGATTAAGAAACACCAGTATGGATCTTACCATCTAACACCATAAAAGTAAGACCTCAAACTCTACAGTAGGCAAATCCATGGCTACATATCCACACCATAATCCTTGGTTATTTTTTAAAACTGTTAATGGCATTACAGATAAAAATGTGTTGCTTATTTTGAGTCTATAATCATTCTAGCTTAGTTTTTAATAGATCTCTGGGCTTGTATTCATGTTGCAACTGCTGTCACCATGTAGTCAGTGCTTTGTACATCATCAGTGACCATCAAAGCACCATAGGGTAGTGTAGTTTGTGGACATTTCTTATGCACCTAGCACGTCCTTGTTAGAGATTAGCCTGGGATAAACTTCTTCTTAGATAAGTCAGTTTGTCCCCCATGCCACAGGCTCATCTTCATTCTCAAATCCCGAACTACTGACTATCCACACCAAATGCGTAATAGCCTGACTCATGCCAGGCCTTAGATAAGAAAGGAAAGGTGGGAGGACTGAGAGCCTCCCCTGTTTCTTACTGTGTATGAAACTGTGCTTCTGAGTCTTGTCAAGAAGGCTGACCTAGCCACCATCTTGTATGCTATCCGGCTTATGATGGCATCCTGTAGATAAAGTCAAGCAGAGAAGCTAGCTCAGGACTCCTTCCAGAATAATGACAATTATTCAGATGAAATTTATAACCATCCTAAATTTGGACTGCTCTTTATATAAATAATATTACATATACATAAGTACATACACAAGTAATGTTACATATATGCATATATGTAATTATGTGGATACCAATAGCCCAAGCTGCTTATACCATATGGGTAACAGTACAAATGCTTGTATCCAAAACGGGGTATCTACCTGAGCTTTATATTTCAAATAACTAGAGACTGTTAGAAGAGACTCAGCTTGCTTTATAGAGCCTTCCTTGTACAGACAAACCCTTTCACTGCTAGATTGATCTCTGCACATTTGTTTCTTCTTTGCATGGCTCAGTCTGTGAATACCAAGGCAGAATTTAACTTTTTGTTGTTAAATATTCCTGATTGGGGCTCGTAGCCCCGAGCCCTTTTCAACAGCATTGCTTCTAAGCATTTTGAGTTTTTACCCATTTTGGAGTTTGTATCCATCTTATAAGTGTTTCCTATGTTTTCTTTTCTTTCCTGTCTGATTAAGAATAAAAAATACGTAGAGCTATCTTGGAAACTCGGAACACACATTGGTTTTCTATTAATACGTGTAGGGTCTGCCTCTAAGACAAGGAAGAGTTTATTGGGGTATAAAGGAATGCTTTGATGATCCATGTAATTTCCCTTGCGGCATTACTTGTAGAATTTAGGAATAACTCAATCTGACATTCATGGGGTATTTCCTGCCTCTTCTTCTAGAGATGCATCCTCCCAGTCTCTCAGATCTCCCCTTTCCCATAAATTTCCTTTCCCCTTCTAGAGTCTCTCATGTCACTGCAGGCAGAGGTAGTTTTATGTGTGAATAGGCAAGGCGTTTTCCAGGACCTGAGGCTGAGGGAGGCTGGGCTCTATTTGGATAAACTGGAGAGCAGTGTGAGTCATGCACACATGGGTTGGAGGGGACAGTGGCATCTGCCTGAGACTCTGCTTGGGGCTTCCACAAATCTAACAGCAGCAGGGATCAGTCATTATTTTAGCTGCAATCTCTCAGAGGGTGACTCTTAAATTTGTCAATCAGCATCTGTACCAATGGTTATTTTCTCTGTTCAAACAAAAATAAAATTTCATTATAAAGGGTGGGGAAAAGCCATCAATAAAGTAAATGGCTATTCTGGCAAAAGGCCATTTCCTTCCTGACATCCCTGATAAATCTGAGCTCCATCCCTGTCAGACAAAAATAATATCCAAGTATGTGACCAAATGATCTTTGAGAAAGAGAAAATATACAAGTGAATATAAGACATGGTTTGCATAAATAAAATTCCAAAGTCTGTTTTATCTAATAGCTTAAAATCAGGAGCACACAGTTTGCTATGTTTCCTCATGGTCACTTAAACTCTGCTTCATTCATTACTATTTCATTATTGGCTTATGGTTTTGCTATATTATTTACAAATGTTTTTGTGTAAGCCTAATAAAGAAAGAAGCCATCCTATCCATCTGCAAACAGTCTCAGCCTGCCAAAAAACTTTTATCTTACCAGTAGAAACTGCAATTTAAACTCACTACAATGTAAGCAAACAGTCAGC
>NW_010193120.1:5325-12899 GCF_000695765.1 Mesitornis unicolor
AGAGTATGAACACTAATAAAGCTCTACAACAAATTCACGTATACTGGGTCTCCTCCTTTTCCCTCAGCCTCATAGGCAGCCTCTGTTTCTTTTTCTCAGTCTCAGTTTCTTTTACAGAGGTTCCAAAGCTTTATTTACTCATGTACCACATCTTTTAGACTTTACAGGCTTGGACTGGAATATCTTTGTCACAGGAGCCCAAGATCATCCTTGGTGGCCTGATGCTACAAACACATGTTAATAATATTTTACACAGGGAGTGGGGCTTGCATTTACACAATGCTTACACAATTCTCAGTGTTGGCTATGGGAGGGCACCTTAATACAAATTAGTTTAAAAATTATTGTAGTGTAACAAACTGTTTGGAAAAAAAATATTTTAAACTTACCATATGGCACGATTCTACTGAAACTGGCTGACATCTGGGATATGCGAAGTTGGTGGACACTGGCTCGTAATTGGTAGGGTGGATGGATCAGAATATCTTTGATCGGCTGCAAAAGGAAAAATAAACAGATCAGCCCTATTAAATGAACTTTGTGAGTTGTTGTTCTGTGCTGCATGTGCCCTGTGGCTCCCAGGTCTCAGGGCAAATGTTTTCAGTTGTGTATACTACATCATTAGCCACAGCCTATGTAGATAAGGAGACTGGCTCAGAGTCTTTGGAGAAGAGCTGTAGTATACTTCAAATTTTGTGTAAAAAATTGAGTTTTCCATCTGTCAGGAACTACTCTATCACTCCTTTCTTAGCTCCTGGCAGAGCTCTGGAAGCAGAGCTAGCAACAAAATTTAGATTCCGTCTTAAAAAATTTGAACCAACCAGCCCTTTACTACCCATTTTATTCCAGAAAACCCTTTCCTCCCACTCTTATTTCTTTCAGCTGTGATGTCACAACTGTTCTTAGATCTAGTCATAGTGTTTGTGACTGGGTAAATGAAATATTCCTACAAGAGGGAAGAAAAGTCCCCAGTGCAATGTATAAAAAGGGGGGATGTGACATACAGACTGAGAGCAGCAACTTACAACAAAGGGAAGTAGAAAAAAACCATGCTCACTCTACTCTCAAAAATGACCCTACGCCCCCCCACAAGTCCTAACTATTTAGGAGTTAATTATCTGGGAGAAATATGGCCTGCTAAACAGCAAGTTTGAGCAGACTTTGACAGAGGTTCTGTTTCCAGCTCACTCTCTCTGGCTTATGAGATGTCTTTTGGCAAGATGCTTTACCTCTCTGTGCCTCATTTTATCTATAAGAATAACCTGATTTGTAAAATGATCTGAGCTCCATAAATTTAAACAATCTGCATAAGAGTTAGCTGTTACAAACTAGCAACCTTGAGCCATTGACTTTCTATGAATGTGGTATGAAGTAATTTAGGCCAATTTGAGCTTAGCTTCTATTTCCTCTGTTTAAAAGCAGCATCTTATATAGTTGTTTATATCAGGATAATGTTAATGTACAGAACACCTCTCATATTCTTTTATCTAAATTTAGAAATGTACACACAGCCAAATTTCCAGATATATAGCAGATATACATATATTTGCTTTGATAGTTATTCTGTAATTTGTACTTCTGAAATGTTCCACAAACATACAGGTCAGTCATTATGAGGATCTAACTTGTGCATGTAAGTAATAGCTTCATTGCAAGTCAGAAAACAGGATTCTTTCAAGATTTTAGATTTCCCATAATATAGGTGTATTCTCTGTGTATTCGGGAGTAATATAAATGGTGTCTTAACTCTTATAAAGCAGATAGCTAGTAAGAAAAGCATTTGTAGAATCATTAACTTAAATCCAAAAAAAGAAGTTTCTTTATTTATGCAATATACTGTATTTAATGGCTCTGCTAAAGACGAGTGAAAGCTTGGCTCTACGGCAATCATTGGCAAAATTCCCACTGACTTCAGTGGGGCCATACTGCTGTTAACTCTTCCCTACAAGGAAAATCCAGATTGCCTAAGAAACTGATCTGCCTCTGTTAAGACCGCGATCCAGACTGCTTACAAGTTGACCTGACCTTGTACAATTACTAAGGCTGTTATTCTTGAGAATTTGCCAAATCCTTGAGACAAAACTAGAATCATAAATTATCCCCAAACTTTTACCCTGGAGTAAAACAAACCTTCTCACTTTATAAGTGAAAGCATCTATGCAGACTCACATCTTCCATGGTTTCACTGACAGTTTTTCTTTCTTAGAAATTAAAAAATTTGTTCTCAGTTTCAGAAAGAAATTCATGTTTCTTAAATGAACTCTGATGAAATGTCTTGCACTAAGGTCTGACATTTCACTATAAATACACTAAAATATACAAAGTTTGGTGAAATATTGGTATATTATTTTGTATGTCCTGAAGCTATCAGAATTTAAAATAATTTGAATATATGTTTACATCAGACTATATTTTACTATGCTTGGTATGTTTCACCTTGCTTTTTCCTATCAAAATATGAAGACAACTTTGTGAATAGAAAAAAAAACACTTAAACTTAAAGGACATATATGCACAAAGTATGAAAACACTTAGGTAACACTTCCACACCTTCCATGAAACACTTAGCAATGTACTTAAGTAATCCACTAAAGTTTCTACACTCATTTAGTTAGACTGTGCCTTGCTCGTCAGATCTTTTCCACCTAGCACCAGCAGTACCAAAAGACAGCACTGTTTTGTTTGCTTCATTTACTGAAACCAGGGCAGGAGTATCAATCGTAACTTAACCTTATATTCCACATTCTACTACTTAGCTCTACATTACAAACATGACTGGTTTCCATGTTTTATATGTTGCATTGTGTGTAACTTGATTCTGCTCCTTCTCTGACCACTACAAAAGGATTGAAAGCCAGGTCCTGAACTGTCACCAGATAACAAGAAACTGCATTCAATATGTAAGAGAAAATTCAGCAACATTGTCATAGTGCGACCAAATCCCTAAAAATCCAGCCATGGAGAGTCCTCTGTAATGATATACTGAGGATTTTCCAGATTTAAAGTGCTTTGCTAAACAAATTGAAGGCAGATACATGTTAGCAGTCATTGAATATATCTCTGTGTCCACTTGTTAAGTCTTTCTAGCTCCTTAGATGCATTTTTCATTTGAACTCTGGGAAATTTTGCAATTAACAGTTTAACAACAGTTAAACTACTGTTGTTCTGTTCCTAGGGGAAAAAAATATGACCATTTGCTCCGAACCAGCAAATCTAAGAATAGCTTTAACTTTGCAAATAACTGCCACTGAAGTAAATGGTAATGTTACCATTGGAGTGCCTCAAGACTTGTTCCCATGAGATGGTATTTAGTCTGACTTCAATATAGCAAAACACTTCAGAATTTTTTAATTGTCTTATTAACTTCAGTGAGATTACTCACACACCTTAATTTATATATATGCCCTTAAATTCTTTACTGAACTGGGTTATATAAAGTGTCCTAAACAGAAAAGTTCACTCATGCTTTTCATTTTCCAAAGTACATGTTGGGAACTGTAGTCTTTCACTATTTCTCAAGTGCTATTTAAAAGCTGGCATTTGCCAGCATCCATCATGAGTCAAAATAATCTTTTTCACATATGTGCTATTCATGCCTCCTTCTGTATTTTCTGACAGCTGACACAATTTGAGGTCCTTTTGACTTCATTTGTTGTTAGAGTGATCTGTTCCCTCTTTGAGAAAAGCCAGTCTTACTAGAAATGTCTGTAAATTCTCTCCTGTTTTGCTATTCTGCTTCTAGTAACAAAATTCATGCTGGAGGTCCTGAAGTTTTCACTGCTAGATTTCTATTTAACTCTGTATTGGGGAAGAGGACATGAATAATAACGTCAGCAATGCTTTCATACATCTAAAACTGGCCTTAAATTTTGAAAAGGTCGAACAGTGTGTTTCTCTTGATATTCTGAGTTTATTTCTTCTGTGAAGGAAGCAATGACTGTTCTCCTTTCTGAAGAGCTAGCTAGCTCGTTATTGAACTTCTCTTCAGAAATTACTTTCTTGGGGAACTGACGCAAGAACATGTTTGTATCTCAGGAAAGTGTATCCCATATTCGCTCTAATCGGGAGCGAAGACACAGCAGTAGGGACTTTCAGTAGACTACAGGCAAACATACTGTCATATCACCATGCCTATTGTTCATTGTGTTAACTAAATATAAGCCATTTGAACCTTGGTTATACATGACAGAATCACTCCTTTATTTGGTTACACAGACATTAGTTGTATACTGCTAGAGTAGATTTGTAAAGACAGACCCCTCAGTAATACCTTGATGTAAAAAATAACTAATAATAGTAATAACAGTATATGTACTTTCAAGTAAAAACAAGGAGGAAACCCTTTTTGAAACCTAAAGAATTCCTTGCATCTGTTCTCTCTTCATACATTTCATGGCTTCTCCTTATGCAATATACTTAATATTTGCCTTAGAAGCCAGTTCAAATACTTGACCTTTAAGCCGTCGAAGTTGCTAACAGCTTCTCATCAGATTGAGAGGTTTTGAGATGGAAGATTCATTAGACATCTTTCTTGTTGGAAGGAGAAGTCTGCTCTTAAGAGCACAGCCAGGATGAACATGAGACTTAATTGTGTATATGACTGTATACAGTCTTCACTATTATGCTAGCAGGATAAGGTCAAAAATGTACTTATCAGAAACATTTTAGCAGCCTCTATACTGCTTTCAGCATGGGCTCTTTCTCATTTACTAAGATTTTTTGTACAGTCTCATGTCCCATATGGCCCTTATGTCCAGACATATGATGACAGGAGAACCTCAGCTTTTTCTAAACTTTTTTTAAAGACGGCTTCTGTCATATCTATGAAGAACTGTCAATAAAGCTTTCATTTAAGAATACAGCTAAAGAACAAGAAGTCATCAGCTAGAGAAAGACAAGTGACCTCACCTGGAGTACTGTGTCCAGTTTTGGGTCCCCCAACACAAGAAGGACATCAAGCTGTTGAAGCAGGTCCAGAGGAGGGCCACAAAGCTAATCAGAAGGTTGGAGTACTTCCGCTACAAGGCCCGACTGAGAGAGTTGGGGCTGTTCACCCTGGAGAAGAGAAGGCTCTGGGGGAAACTTATTGCAGTCTTCCAGTTCTGGAAGGAGGCCTACAGGAAAGCTGGGGAGAGACTTTTTACAAGGGCAGGTAGCAGAAAAATGAGGGGGAATGGCTTTAAACTGGAAGAGGATAGATTTAGATGAGATATTAGAAAGAAATTCTTTACTGTGAGGGTGGCAAGACACTGGCACAGGTTGCCCAGGGAAGTTGTGGATGCCTCCTCCTTGGAAGTGTTCAAGGCCAGGTTGGATGGGGCTTTGGGCAGCCTGGTCTACTGGGAGGTGTCCCTGCCCATGGCAGGGGATTGGACTGGATGAGCTTTAAGGTCCCTTCCAACCCAAACCATTCTATGATTCTGTGATTTTATGATTTGTACTTTTCCTCCATCTCAGGCTGTTAACCATTTCACACCTGGTATTCTTTGGGGTTTTGCTATTTTTTTTTCTTTACAGTCACTTTCATTATTGCTTTGGCTATGACAGAACCATTGTATTCTGTGGTTACTTTCTGCTTTTGTGATTCACTGATCAAGAAAGTAACTTTAAAGTTTCTTTGTTCTGTTCAGACTAATGCAAAAGGGTTATTTTTTACAATTTATCTCTTATTAACAGACACATTTAACAACATATACAGCAGCCTGCAGCAATTTTAAGTTACATATTATGACTACAAAGGCATTACACCACTTAAAAGTACATATGAGTTCTGTCTCTCTCTGTCAGTCCCATGTGACACTTCAAAATTTATACTTTTTTTTTAGAAAATGAGAAAACGCTTAGCCAACGTTGAGCTTGTCTGGCTCGTATTTTACTCAGTTTGTACCACTTTTGGCTTTGACATTCCCATTTACCACCCAGGTTTTATTTAGTTGGGGGCATTTTCATGGTGCTCCTCTCTACTTCAGAGGACTCAAGTAAAAGTAAAAGGAATAGCTGTTTTCCACTGTACATAGGACAGTGGACTGACATTTCCTCTGCAATGTGGGATTGCAGCTGTCACTATAGCATGTATAATTACATTTAAACAATTATTTAAGCACTCTTAGCTATCATAAGAACAGAATATGTATCTTTTGGGACACACACAAAGTTATTAAAATTTACTTAAATTACCACCTTTGTTTTTGACCCTATACATATGAAAAGCACCTATAATCATTTGTGAAACATCACAAAAATGCTAAGTTTGAGCATGTATTTCTTTGCTTGTTTGTGTATTTATGTATATAAACATACATTTTTACACTGGCCTGATTTTTTGATCAACATATCCCCAGTTCCAGTATGGGAGGCTAAGAGTCTCTCAAAATGAAGAACTCTTGTTTAAAAGACTATTTGTACATTTCAGCAAGTTAGATGTCTGCCTCAGGACTCCTGCACTCCAGCCATAATTTCGGGGAAAGACTGAACAGATACATAGTCCAAAAAGTCATCCATGGCAAGAAGAAAACCAGAAGTGGTGTTGTAACCAAAAATGCAAATGAAGTATAAATATATATATCAGATTCTCAACTGTGTTGATCCTTATGGCTTCCCTCATTTCAACAAAACTCTGCCAATTTACAACAGAAGAGGATTTCCAATTCTTGGAACAAAAGGAGATGTAGTATCCTACATATTTCTTCTTTATGCAGGATTGGAATTTTACTAACGTTTCTTCAAAGATATTCTAATTCATCTCTTTATTGAAAAAAAAGAAAAAGAAAAAGAAAAAGAAAAAGAAAAAGACTTTTAAGAAATCCTAGCCAAAATTTTGAAACTTAGACTAGGAAAAAAACCAATAACAGTAAAATCAGACCTTTAACACATCATGGTATAAAGTGCTACATTTAGCTGTAGTATTTAAAAATATTCTGACATTGCTTGTAAAATCATATATAGGACTTGGAATTAAAGTTCTTTTTATTATTACATTTCCTGTCTCCTTTTTTTAATGTCTTTTTTTTTCCAGAGTCAAAACTTCTTAAACTCTCTGCTTCAAATGAAAGAAAATCTGGTCCCAGATGTCACTAATTGGGAACAGGTTAGCAGAGAGATTTAAACAGAGATGCCTGAAGTTACAATTCATCATGTGGGATCTGACAGCAGCCTATTTCACTAGGCTCTTTCATTTAGTTTTTATTATAATAAGCTTTAACCAGTACCATGCAAAACACAGAGGATACATTTAAGTAGGAAAATTGCATTAATACAGGTCTTTCTAAAGGCTGTTATGTTGCAATATACAATATACAATGTAAACATCTCCTTTCCATCCATAGGTTCGACATATGAGCAGATCAAAAAGTAAATCCATTAATCAAAGGGTTTTGTTTCTCATATCAAGCAACCCATTTCTTAATGTATGACATCTAAAAAGTAAATTTAAATTGGGTTAAATGTCTTTCAGCAGATCATTAGTTAAAGAACATTTTAAAATTAATTTTCTGTAATAAACAAGATATTTGGAGAGGGAAGGAGGAGTAGAGGGAATTGTGGTTAGTTATGATGTAGGCTTGGGGTTGCTGCTG
>NW_010193120.1:12930-37454 GCF_000695765.1 Mesitornis unicolor
AGGAATCTTGCCATTAATTTAAAGGGTAGATGGATCAAGCTAACTACATGTCAGTTGCACTAAGCAAATTGATGGAAATACTTACTGCCCACAGGGTTAAAACAGGCCATATTTAATTTGAAAATTATTCTTTAAAAAAATAAATCCAACCAATTACAAATAATCAAGACAGTTTTGTACATTTACATGCAGGCTTGGTCCAAAGACCACTGAAGTCAACTAACAATTCTTAACATATTTCAACATCACGTTTCAAGTTGAAATTGTCTGATATGGCTGACCATCTGCTAATTATTTAATTAAGATACTAGCACTTGTGCTCTATTACAAATGTTGAATTAGTATTTATAAGGCTTTTTTTCTTACAAGACAATGTAACAGTGTAATTGAACATATAAATTCTGGCATGCTCCAAATTACAGTATTTTGTGAGCCTTATTAACCATAGTCCTGTGTCTCATGTTAGTCATTAACACTAGTGCTAATTGCAAGTAAGATAGAATATCAGTGAGATTTTTATTTCATTATCTTTGCTTTATCCCAGATGACTATATAAGTATCCAGGCAAGAGTTAGGTCTACTGAAGTCTATGGCAAAATTCTCCTTGACTTCATAGGAAATAGCATTCAATCCAAGTTACATGGAACATTTTATGCCATAGAGATTACTTTAGACATACTCTGTCCTTCAAACAAAATGAAAGCTAGCAGGCAGTATATATGTACACATATATTAATCAACCATATAGTTATTATTCTAGGATGTCATTTATTAATGTGTAAATTCTTTTTACTTTTAATTTCATGGTCTTGTGAATATTAAGATCTGTATTTGAATACCGCAGTTGAGATACACTTGTTCTGAAAAGGAAGGTTTTAAATAGTAAGATCCCATTTTCTCTTTCAAGATCACTTTTTATTGCTAGATCCATAGATTCATATATAGTCTTTGCTCTCACTGACATACTGGGATGTACTGTGGGACCCAGACAACCACTGGACATTGAGGAAGATATATCCCCTTTGGAAGCCTTGGCTCAGGAGAAGGGAAGATGGAACTTAAAACTGAATTTCAACAAAAATATTAAAATTAAATTTAAAGTTTAAAATATTAAAATTAAATTAAAAGAAAATTTATGTAAATTTCTCACATAGTGCAACTGGAAGCTGCACCTAAATTCTAACATGGAGTAATCTTCTTGTTGGTTTAAAAAGATTTTGTAGTTTTTCTGTTAATTTAATCCCTAGTTTCTTTAATGGGTTCGTATAAAGTCTCTAAACAGAGGAGGTCAGAAAGCTTAATGTAGACAAAATAGAAAAAAGCTAACTGCCGTCTTCTTATAACAATTGTGTGAAACAGGCAAGTAAGACCACAAGTAAGTTTTCACCAATTGGTCTTACAGAATACTTCAAGAAAGATCTTGAAGAATGTGTCCAAAGTTCCCTTTCAAGCTTAGAATGTCTTATCTTCAAGATTTAGTGAGGAAACAAAACGGTATCTACCCTGAACAGGAGCAGGAGTGGCAACTTTGACTTGCAGAAGGAAGAAAAGGTAGATGATAGGAACCACCATATCTGCCTTATATTACATTATGTGGCCACACACCTCCACACTAGGCTGGGACAGAAGCAGGCACAGCCATAGACATTTTCAGTGCATGCAACAAGCTCACATGAAGACTTAAAGCAGATCCTCATGAACCAAAACACTGAGGTGGCAACATCACTACAGAGTGCAGTAATATTTTCTTTTCCCCATGAACTAGAGCAGGCAAACATCATCATATGCTATTCAGCTCCTATCAAATTGTAAATATAGACATGCAATGTGACCAGACATTGGAAATGGTTGAAGTACTGTTTGAAGATACTTCAAGGTACTAGCCAGGCATAGCCAGCATAATCAGAGGCTGATGTCTTATAACTAGTAATAAAGGTATACAAAGAGATAAGAGCAACTCATTGAAGTACTTGCTCTGCTGCATTGGAATTTGGACCCTTCCCTTCCAGCTCCGTTGACTGTTTGTATCAAGTCAGTAAGGGTCTAACAGGTCCCCACTTTGAGGTGCTAGCAGAAGTGGAAAATTATGTTTATCATGGACCTTGGAGGGGTCAGAATGAAAAATGTTAGTTGGAGGCAAATGGTACAAATGATATTACTGGTTTTATGACATCCATAGTGTGCTCAAAGCTTTACTGGTAGTTACTGTTAGTTACGAGTTGTACGTTAAATTCATTATGGAAATTAAATACAAACACTGAGATCACTATGAGAATGAAAATCAACATTATTGCATTTTTACTAGCACGTTATATCAGTCTTCTAGAAGTACTAAGAGAATAAGATTCTGTAACATACCAAAGTAATTTAAAAGCAAATCTTATTGTTTGTACTTGCTTGCCAGTTTGGCTTGCCTGTAAGGAATAGGAAAAATAAATCTACTATGCTGTATAGAACTGTAATTTCCACACTACATTCATTTCATATTAAAATATATCCACACAGGCACAGGTCTCAAATCTGTCCTACAGGGCTAAAGAAAACAGAAGAATGGAACTGCTGCTATAGACTAACCTAAACTAGCCATTTACAACTGCTTTAGAATCTGAATTTCAAACAGATTTGCTTGTACTAGGCCCTCTGATGCACTAAGGACAGTATGAAAAAGATAATATAGTGGAGCCTTTTTGGCAGTTTGCCTGAATCTAACATGTATCATCTGTTGGCAAGATAGAAATTGTTTGGTTGTGTCAGAAGTGGCATACATTACTTTAGGAAACAAGTCTCCTATGCAGCAAGGAATTTAAACACAAGCATAACTTTTGAGTAACTGAACAATGCTCTTAATCAAACAAGACGACTCCTGTTTCAAGTGACAAACTACATTAAGCATCTTCCAGAATGAAGGCCTAATACACAGCAACTGATGCACTGTCTTCTGATTCAAGTAATATACTAAAATATTAAAAATTCTAAATGCCATCAAGCAAACTGGCTAATAGCCAGTTTATTAGAGCTGGAGGAGGAGAAAAAAAATAAAATAGCAAAATTATTACGTACACTGCTTATATTTTTAGACTTGAGTCTTGGATGCACTGATGTTGGTAGGAAAATTCTTAGTGAGTTTTCCCACCTTCATTCAAAACTTTAAAAATACTTTTGTTTCAACCAAAATAAAATCCATTTTTGCACTTTATTATTTACTAGATGTGCATATCAAGAAACAGGCTGTTGTCTGCTACCTGTTATTGCTTTATTGCATGTTAATCTGACATTAAGAACTAAGGTGATGTGCTAACCGTACAGAAGATTAGAATTATTGAGAGTTAATATACACTGCAAGTAACAAATAATACAAACAAATGCCTTAATTCTAATTTCTGTCAGAAATGTTGTACTAGATTGCTAGATATACTATATATATTTGTGTGTGTGTGTGTGTGTGTTTGTATGTGTGTGTATAAATATATAAATTTTCTAATCAGTCAGCAAGAGTCTTTAGGTGGAATTCAGTGTCCTAGTGTGCTAAGACTTACTTAACTGTGAACTGAGTAGGCATGTTAATGATGGACAGCATGGTAGCATCTGGATAGACAGTGAATTTTCACTGGATAGACAGTAAGTAAATAGTGATTTCAATATTTATCCCTTACTAAGTAGTTTTATGGTAATATAACAATATTATTTTCAAAATCCTAAATTTGTATAACTCTCATGAAGTTGAACAAAAAAGAGGATTAATTGCAGTAATAGCATTAAGCTAAAGTTAATAATGTAAAATATACTCTTCTTTAATCCCTGGAATTCATTAAAGAAAATGTTATGCACTGTAGCTGTGGTGAACTGAATGTTAATCTAATGCATATGCTTTGGGAGCGTCCATTCATACGTAAATTCTCAGATTAAATATTTGAAAGCATTAACATAATATTGGACAGCAGTATTCTTCTAAATCTTAAACTGTTTAGTTTGAGGTTTTAAGAAATACATGCATTAAGGAACCACATAATTGATTCTTCGGAAAGACATGCTCTAAAGGGTTACACATTCTGGAGTGTTATAGGAGCCTCAGTGAATCAGCAAATGCAGAGAGCACTGTTCTGCTTGAATGAACAAGAGAATACATTTATAGAATAGTCATGTTTCTGGAAAATCATTATTAACATCAGCTTGGTTTTGAACTCTTTCTTTTTTTTCTCTTTTTAGACTTTGAGGATGAGAATTTAAAACAGAAATATGAGTTTCTGCTCGCTCTGTACTGAAAGTACGTATGGCAGCTTAATAGTGAATAAGAGAAAAGATGAATCTCTAATGAAAGTGAAAAAGTCAACATAATTTTAACTGGAATCATAACTCTCTAATATTGCCTATATTTTATGCCCCAGTTTTCAAGGACAACAAATATAATGAAATATCTAAACATGACTGCAATTCAGTCAGATTTGGAAGCCAGGCTCCCTTGATGTTTTATGAAAATAGCAGCTCCGAATTCATACTTAGATATCTAAATAGCCTAATAACACAGAACACCCCATGCTCATCAATCTTTAGCTGTGTGACTTGGGTCTTTATAAAAAGAAACACATTATTTGCACTTCTTGTATTCCCAGCATAAGTGCTCAGCGTCTGCAGCTAAGCAGAAGAAATAAAGCTCATATAAGATCACAAATGTGTCTATGGATTCAAATCAGGTGCCCATTTATCCTAGTATCTTTTTTATAACAGTAGCCATAAGTGGATGCTCAGCAAAGAGCAACAGAGAAAAAACAGACTTGATTTTCCTTTCAATAGTCTCTCAGTCACCAGTTGTACTCAGGTCACACAATTTCCTGCACTTAATAGAGTTTTTCTGTTTAGTAATCTTCAGTGGAATTCTAAGTGCTTGTCCACTATCCCCTAAAATACACATAAATTTGAGCATCTACAATGCCTTTTGGCAGCCAGTTTTATGCACTTACTACCCATTGGATAAAGAACTACCATATTATATTTGTTTTGAAGTTGGCTTAGCCAGCTACATTTGATGGTCCTTAGTTCGAGTATGACACAAGACAGTGAACAGCTGATCCACATCAGCTGTCTGCATGAAAGCCATGTGGATCTGTCATCAGCCCTCTAAATCACCCTTTTCCCAGGTAAAAATGCCTAGCCTGCTAATCCATCCCTTCTACAGTAACTCCATGCCTTCATCACCCTTCTTCCCTTGTCAGAACATTTTCCAGTTTTAGTATACTCCCTTCTGAGATCAAGGGATCAGAACTTGCATTGATTTCAAAACATGGTTGAACTAAAAAGTACATGGTGGCATAATGGTGTGGCATAATGCTGTTCTCCGTTTTGTTTCCAATCCTGAAAATGCCCAACAGTTGATTTGGACAGTTTTTTGACTGTCATTGAGCAATGAATCAATGTTTTATGAAACTAAAGACCATAACTTCAGAATCTTGCTCTTGAGTGGTAACAGCTGGTTCAATTTTAGGTATGACTCATAGTCGTTTTCACCATGTCTATCAGTTCACATCTATCTACACTGAATTTCGACTGCCATTTTCTTGCCTAGCCACTCAATTCTATAATTCTTCTTCACAGTCTTCTCCTTTCTACTGTGAACAAACTCATATCTTCCACAAACTTTTATCTCAGTGTTCACCTCTGCTTCCAGGTTACTTATGTTGAATAGAGTAGATCCTAGCACAGACTGCTGCTGAACGTTGCACATGACCACTGTTCACTGCAAAACTGACTTTTTACACTTATTCTCATTAGGTGATATTTTAGTCAAGTGTTTAGCTATGCAAGGACCTTCCTTTTTGTTCTATGGATGATTAATTTTCTTAAAAGCTTTTAGTGAAGGACTCCATTAAATGCATTACATATCTACACAGAGTGTATTGCCTGGAACAATGTTGTCCACAACTGTGTTGATCCTCTGAAAGATCACCTAGAGGTCTGTAAGACAGAACTTTCCATTATACAATTCATATTGAGTCTGTCATGAAGATCATATTTAGTAAGGTTTTCACTCATTTTAATCTTTATGATTATTTTATATCAGAATTCTGCATGGAACAGATGACTGCACATTATAAACACTAACAAATTAATATTGCCAAACCCAACCAAGTTATTTTTTTACAAATATGGGTGCAATAAGGCAAAGAAAGAAAGGCAGTGACATAAGGGCAGTCAGATGATGTCTTCTTGCTATAGTCCCAGTGGCCCAAGTTACAAAGGATGGGGTAATACCTTATTGTCCTGCTAGATAGCTGGGGAAATAATTATGGTAAAGAAAATCAGATTCCTTCTTACTATCTTGGCACTTCCAAGGAATACAAACTGACTTAGGGGCTGCACTAGCTGTAAATTTGCACTGTGATGTGCTAGTAGTAGCTGAGCTCAGCAAGTAGCTCACCAAAGCCATGTTTAATCCTCAGGCTGTCAGGTCTGGAAAGGCAGCAGGTGAGGATGTTGCACCTTGTACTTTGTATGTCAGATCCCAAAGTTGAGAAAGAAGTAGAATGGTCTTATCACTCTTAACTTCTTTGCACACATATGCAGCTAAATTATCTTCTAAACCTCCATTTACATTTGAGAGCACATGAAAGAGACATTGTTAATCAGTGAGCAAGGTTTACAAAGCAGAATCTGCCATTCTGTGCTTCTGAAACCTGCAGAGTCAGCTCAAACAGAAGACACTAATATCTTCTAGAGTGGAGAAAGGGCTCTGCTATCTTCAGGCTATACTACTGTAGCCGTAGCAGTGGATATAGCCATGCTATTGCTAATCTTCAAGCTGCTAAAATATTAGATTTCTTAGTGTGCAAAAGCAGCTGATGAAACTGTATTGATTTACATCAGTGGTAAACTGGTCTGCTTGGCTTTTACTTTCATTGAAATGTGCCATTTTGTAAGCCAAAAAATCACAGTTGTACCAAAAAAGTAAAGTCAGGTGGTTCATTCTTTTTCTTTAATTCATGAGAAGGAAAATAATTAAACAATTAATTGTGAAAGCCTAGAAACATTGAAAGCTAATGTTGTCTGGGAAGCAAACCCTAATATAGTTATTCTTTGAACCCTTTCTAGCCAGACAAAAGGTTACTTAAAGTACCTAGGAAAATCTTCAAAGAAAAATACAGCATTTACCTCTGAACGATTTCCTTTCCTTGTTGGAATATGATTTAGAAATAACTGCATGAACTAAAGTTACTTTTTTAAGTGATACTCACAGCCAGTATTTTCTGGACAGCTGCACTACCCTCTATATACCTCATTGTCTCATAATCCCTAGAAAGATCAATCCAAACAGAAATATTTTCCTTTTCTACTGTCTGGAGGAAGACTAGTCTACTAGTCCCATCCATAAAAACTCCCTACTGCAAAAAATCAAAGATGAGTGAAAACGTATTGTCTGGATTATGGCATTTCCAATGTAGTGGATATATTTCTAATTAGAATTTATATTAATTCTCTCTGAATTCAATGTGAATTAGCACCTAAATATATTTAAAACTCCACTGTGTAGGACAAAATGGGAAACAGGATTCTTTTTAGAGGCCAAACTAAAGCGAATGTGTGCCAAAATATTCCTTACTAAAATTGAAGACAGAAAACTAGTGAGAAGTGAGCACACAAATGGAGGACAGGCTAATAGAAAGATGGCAGTGTTCACATAAATTAGCTGTCATGTTTGTTGTAACAGTTGAGCTGCTTAGCACCTTCTTAGTGAGTATTTTCAGCTATTTTCCTTTTATCAATAATAAGTAATTCATCAAAGTAACAATAAAGTAAATTCAAGAGGTGTATAAGGACAGACAGCACTAGTAGAAAATTCACCTATTGGTGTCCTGGGTGTGAAAGTAGCAGCTTTACATGCATAGAACAATTTATTTCAGTTTCTCCTGTTTTAATGAAGACTGGTTTTTTACAGATCTTTTGCAAAAATGAACTGATGCAAGAAGCATGGAGTAAAGAACATGAGTTTCTGAAGGTGTGTTGTTCATGTCTGTTGGTAATAGCCAGAATCTGGTCAGTACTGAAGTGTGGAAACCATATGGTAAGCTTCACAAACACTCTGAAAATACTGCTGTGAAAGCTACTTAAAACAGCAAGGAGCACGTTACAAATACAGCATTCTTACTGTAAGCTTCATCAGCATGGATGAAAGGCAGCTATAGCAACAAGATGAAAATAATATTTTAGGGGCAATTGCTGGGTCTTTAGCAATAACAGCTGTGCACAAGGGAAGAACTTTCTGGCCTTTAGTGGTAATAGTTACAGTTAAACACTATTGCATAGGAAAAAAAATGTGGGTTGGTTTGTTTGTTTGTTTTTTTTAAACTTACAATGTACTGTAATCACTGAAACTATAATGAGTTGTCAGTTTTATTTGTTTGCAGGGCATCTCAAACAAAAAACATCTTCAGCATAGCTACATTTTTGTCTAAAATAGTAGCAAATCCCAAATATAGAATCACACAATCATAGAATGGTTCAGGTTGGAAGGGATGCTAAAGCTCATCCAGTCCAACCCCCCTGCTATGGGCAGGGACACTTTCCACTAGACCAGGCTACTTAAAGCCCCAACCAATGTGACCTTGAACACTTCCACTTAACTTCAATTTATTCAACTAGCCAGGCCAAGGTCTGTTCCCCATCCAATCTGGTGTAGAGCAAGTAGACATTCAGTATCCCAGAACCGTTGTATACCTGGTTTTAAGAACTGGGGAGTGGAAAGGGAATCCTTTGCTTTTAACATCCCTAGGACCACAAAGCCTATGCTACAATTCTGCACCTATAGTTAGGCTTCTAGCTAAAATGATCTGTTAGGAATACTTTGCTGTCCCTGATAAGGCAGGCTTATCTTCAATGCAAGGTTGAAATTCAGTTTACCTGCCTCTTCAGTGCACCATATAATGTGAGATTCAAGAATTTTCCAAAAGAGAAAACTCTGAAGCAGCTTCTTAAAAGTGAAGAATCCCATTAGAAGTCCCTCCTGTCTTTATCCAAACACTGTAACTTGAAGTCCAAATACTGCGCCTTAGCATCAAATAAAGACTATTCTCTACACAATAGAAAACCCATAGGTAAACGATCCTGACTTGCCTTACCAACCAATAGTGAATACTACCCACTGTGAACTGCTGCTTCCCAGGATACACAGATTGTGTTACAACTTTGGGAGCCAATGTAAAGGGGACAATGTATCAGACTGGTCTATTCAGCACACTGGCAAAATTGGAAAACAATTTTTACCTCAGCACATTAAAATCTCCTGCCTGCAGCTGATTCTTGCTCTATGCTACTTCATCTGCATTACTGCAATTTGCTTTTACATTTAACTCTCCTATGTGATTTCTAGTTGAGCTGGTAATCTTTGTAGATAAAAGGTCTTCTAGAGCAAATATTAAAGGCTAAAACAAAATAAAACAGAGGCAAAAGGAAGTTAGATTGTCTAAAACCTTTTAAAAAAAACTAAATTAAATAGCTCTTTTGTTTCCCTAGTGCATTCACACTTCTGTCTCTTGTACATTATTTTCAGAGCCTGGGCCAAATTTAGTAGACACAAACATGTGAAAAATTATTAACTTCCATTAACATTTGTGACAATAGGTCACAAATATACAAAGCAAGCATCATTAGTTGTTATTTTTTACATAATTTTACAAGAAATATCAGTGATAGATTAGTAACTGGCATAGTAAACTGCAATATGATCATACACATGATTCTCACACTCTCAGATTCTCAGAAACAGAAGATACAATCCACACAGATTGCCTAATTTCATTTTTATATGAGGAAGATTGCATTACAGATAACAGAGACATTTTGTATCATGCTGTAGGAAAGTTTATTAATTCCTAATCACCAGGAGTGGGTCTGTGAACTGGAATGTGACTGTAGCAAATATACATTTTTTGAATGTAAAAGGCTTACTATAACAACTAAAAATAAGCAACCAGATCTTGGATTCTGTCATTAAGTAAGAACAAACATGTTGGATGGATTTTAATTTTTTAACCCACATTTTCAAACATCTAGTTCAGTGGCATCTACACAACTCTATGGCTGTCTCAAATTTTAAGTGATATGATTTCCATACTCTTGAGAAGGCAGGAATCCACTGAATCATAGATTTGCTCTTCATATTCCAAAATAACCTGGAATATTCCACCTTAACTAGAAGAGAGCAATGTCTCACAGCAGCAGAGGACAAAGAATGACCTTCCCTGTCCCCTAAACAATGGTACCTTTCCTTCTCTGACCCATAGGACTGCTTGAATTGCAGTCTATTGGTACTATTTATGCAGCTTGGAGTGCTTTTTCCTATTTAAATGATAGAAAAATATTGCTTCTGCTTCCCTGCAATTACCAAGAATGTATGATTTCTAAGTCTGTAAAATGTACAATTCATGTGTGTATATGAGTGGATTCATTCTGAAGGTAGAATGATTAACTCTGTCCACAAAAACACTACTGAATAATTTTTTAAAACACTACTGAGTAAGTTTTGGAACCCTAAAGTCTTCCCAGAAGGGATTAAAACTTCCTGGTTTTGCATAGAGAAATTTTACTCCATCAGGGTTTTTTGTTCTCAATGGATAGCATTTACTTTTATTACTTTTCTTTTTTTCCCTTTGCTTTTTTTCCTTTCATTTTACTTCATGTGTTTCCTCCTCATTTTTTGTTGTTTTATGCTTTTTCTTTCTCTTTCCTCTGTCCAGGACCTTTTGAGTGATGAGAAAACAACCTATGGAAACTAACAGTCTATTTTGCTTGTATATTACTTCAGAAATAGCTTATAAGGTCTTACTTGTTTTGATAATTTGTCAGTTATCCATATGGTCTGGAGGTTGTGCTTTACAATGGTATGGCATGTAGCTGACATACAGATGTTCTTTCTTTTTTCCATTGAATGTCACAATGATATTGAGATGAAAAGATATTGAGAAACATAGATGAGCATTTTAAATGAAAAAAAATCTACTTTATATAGCTGCCATTTATTTTCTCCTCCAGTCTTCCACTTCCTTTCTTGTTTTGTTCTCATTTTTTGTGGACACTATGTAAAACAAGTCACACCAAAATATCATACTAACACTTGGTTCCTGGTGTTTTTTTCCTGTCATTATTTGAAGCAGATGTTTAAAAAGACACAAACTCCAGTTGAAGTGTTTCCTGTCGCTGAAGAAATTAAGATTTTTTTTCTCCTGTGTAGCATTTTTGGCAATGAATACAGCTGCAGAGTTTTCTTCAACTAGACCTTTAATGAATCCTCCATTACCTATATTCAGGCTTACAAGAACTTCTTGCTGAGAGCTTTCCTGTTTGGTCAAATATGATTGAAATTGGCTAAGAAGTACCAACTTATTAGGGGAGCCATCCAGATAAAATGACACACAGAATAGTTGTATGCACTTTCCTCCAAAAGCAGACCCATAGATTGAGAATAAAAAGAATACAGAAAACACTTGTTGAATCTTTGCCTGCCTAGAATACCATACTGTCTGTTTGGTTGCACACACCAATTAGGAGAAGTAAGGCTGTCCCCCTGCTCTTTTGCTCTGCCCTTATTGGGTTCCAACTAGAGACACACTGAGAGAAGTAATGCAATTTGCCTCCCCTCCCCTTGACAGCTAATAGGTAGAGAAAAACTGAAGGACAATGATGAAAACCGAGAACTATATTAACTTTCCTGTGTTGGATACTTCGAAAATTTTTCACTGTGAAATGCTAAGTATCTTCACAAAGATACCTCTGAATGCTACTGCAAACAGAATTCTTCATCTAAATGCCAACACATATATTCCCTTCTGTTTTTAGAGACAAGAAACGAAATCACAGAATCACACAATGTTTATGGTTGGAAGGGACCTGTGGAGACCATCTGGAGACTCCCTAACCAAAGCAGGGCCACCTAGAGCTGGTTGCCCAGGACCACATTTAGACAGCTTTTGAGTATCTCCAAAGATGAAGACTCAACAACCACTCTGGGCAACCTGTTCTAGTGCTCTGTCATCCTCATGGAAATTACCTCCATCTCAAGTACAAAAGGACAGTCCCATGCAAAAATGGTACTATACACTGTTTTATAATGGAATATAAATGCTTAGGTAAAAACAGAAAGGCTAAAATGGAAAATTCATGTTGGCAGTCAGGTAAATAATCACAAGAATATGCTGCTCATTCTACTTCATAACTGTGTATTTTATCTACTGCTAGGGATACCATTGTTAGTCCTTGTTTATTCTCTGTAAAAGGAATATGAACTCTATATAGTCACACTCTAAACCATCGTATTCTTTGACAAAATTATAAGCACTTATCAGAAAATAGAGGATTGCACTGAGATCCCACTATTGTCTTCTGTTTAATATCTTTTTCTGTTCTGTTTAGTATCTTTGTCAATGATCTGAACAAGGGGACCAAGTGCACCCTCAGTAAGTCTGCAGACGACACCAAGTTAAGTGGGAGTGTTGATCTGCTTGAGGATAGAAAGGCTCTACTGAGAGATCTGGACAAGCTGGATTAATATGCCGAAGCCAACTGAACAAGGTTCAACAAGGCTAAGTGCCAGGTCCTGCACTTGAGTCACAACAACCCCACACACTGGGGAAGAGTGGCTGGAAAGCTGCCTGGCAGAAAAGGACCTGAGAGTGTTGGTTTACAGCCAGCTGAACACGAGCCAGCAATGTGCACAGGTGGCCAAGGCGGCCAATGGCATCCTGGGGTGTATCAGGAATAGTGTGGCCAGCAGGACTAGGGAAGTGACTGTCCCCCTGTACTTGGCACTGGTGAGGCCATACTTCGAATACTGTGTTCAGTTTTGGGCCCTTCACTACAGGAAGGACAATAAGGTGCTGGAGCATGTCCAAAGAAGAGCAATGAAGCTGGTGAAGGGTCTAGAGAACAAGTCCTGTGAAGAGTAGCTGAGGGAACTGAAGCTGTTTAATCCGGAGAAAAGGAGGCTGAGGGAAGACCTTATTGCTCTCCACAACTACCTGAAAGGAAGTTGTAGCCAGGTGGGGGTTGGTCTCTTCTCCCAAGTAACAAATGATAGAACAAGAGGAAATGGCCCCTGGTTGCCCCAGGAGAGGTTTAGGTTGGATATTAGGAAAAAAATTTTCAATGAAAGTGTTCTTAAAGGAAAGAAAGGATCTTAAAGGTCTTCTCCAGCCTAAAAGATTCTATGATTCTATGACTTCAATGATTTTGGATGTGGACATTAAACACTTCAAACCAAAACTCATTATGTCTTCTCAATGTACATCTCCTTCAAGATTCCAGAAAAGAAAAACATCAGTTTAATCAGATAAGTAAACTTTTATATTGATGCACCACAATGACTGTTATACATATTTTATATATATATATATTTCTCTAGCCATTCAAGAAAATACAGCTAAAACTTAAAAACACAACTATACTTTCCATGGAAAGTAAGAGTAAAAAAAGACTTCTCAGGTATCTAATTTGTGCACAACTAACTCAGGGCCTGAAGTTTCAGCATTTGAATCTTCTCTTTCTCTTACACATAGTCCTAATCCAGATCACAGTATGACAGTGCTCTTTAGTCAGATGATCAGAATTTGATTATTCTCTGCATCTAAACCTCAAGTTTTAGCATATTAAAACTATTAACATGGCTCCATTCTCAAGATAAACAATAGTTTCTAGACACAACAGCAGCTTTTGTTTGCATAAATGCTTTTCACTGAATCTGAGCAGCATTTGAAAACCATACATTCTTTGTTTAATGTTACTTGCCAAGAATGAGAACACCATTTGGGCTACAAGCTTAGTGACATCATTGCTGAAGAATTAAATGATTTTCCCATCTACTTAAAAAAAACCTGGATACTATATAATGTTTTAAAAAGGTAATCTCCATTGTCTCTTCGTAGTATGTACGTTTCTAATAATTTACTTTTCCTCTTCTCTATTTAGAGTTTAAACATGCAGAAGACAGGGTTGAATTCTTTTTTCCTCTATGCATTGAAGAAAAACAGAACAAACACCAAAAAATTGCTAGTTACAGGAAAATAAAAGAACACAAACTACCTATTGGAGCTGACCAGTGGTCCATCTGTTGTAATATCCTGCCTTTGACAGTAACTTATACCATTTGATTTAGGAGAAAGTAGAAGACATAATAGACACTTTCAGAAGAACCTGCCCATAGTTGTAATATCTTTCTACTATTGAACCATTAGCCCCTGAGCCAGTAAAGCACTTAAGTGCATGCCATCTTTAAGCATGAATAGTTCAATTGCCTTGAATGAAACCAAGCATGTTCTTAACATGCTTTAGTGATTTATCAGATAGTGGTCATACTAATTGGCTTAAGCCCTGAAACATGACTGTTTACATAATTTTCACACTATGACCAACTTAGTTCAGTAGATTCTCATTAACCATATCGAGAAATTATTATTATATTATTATTATATATAATTATACAATTTTAAGCATATTGCTTTCCAGTTTCATTGTCTTCTATCTTATGTTATCAGAGAACAAACAAGGTGGCCCATTCCCATTGTCTATGTTCTCAGCTATACTATCTGTAGAAAGCTTGAGTGACTGGAGACACCTGAGCTAGCCCAAACCAGGCCTAATTTAAATTGCAACTCTGTATGAATGCAACTGCTCTACTCTCAAGGTTGGCTGCATGTCAGCAGCAGCTGATGTTAACACAGGGCACTGGAGGCAGTTAAATAAGTCACTGCAAACCTGAGAGGATGTTCCCAAGAACTACAGAACTAGTAAGTCCAAATAATATGAGACACCTGTAATGGCTTGATGTACGTGTGTAGTAGTGGAGATATTTGGGCCTACCAGTTGCCTAATACAACTTGAAGTCCATTGTACCTATCAGTTTATCTTATGCATTTTTATATTTTGCTATGGTGACATAAAATCTTTACTATATTTATCTTGTTTTAGTCAGTTCTTCTGCTTTAGCTGTCTTTATAGTTTGATGCATTTTTTAATTTTATGATTTGACTTTAGTACTGTGAAAGAGTTTACATTTAAAGTAAGCATAGAAAGTAAATCTAATCTAAGTATTTGTTGATATTATTTTCTACATAATTATTCTCATTTTGTAGACTGGAAATTCAAGTGGAGAAAGCTCAAAGAATGCTCTTGTGGTCAGATATGAAATCTGTGGCAGACCAAAGATATGCAGTCATGGTCTTCACTGGTCTAAACTATTGCACAAACTATTTTTTAAATGAGATTCAAACTGTTTTGGTTTTTTTTCTGTCTCATCTCGAACATGCCCCTCTCTCTAGTTTAGAATCCTTTGGCAGAGGACAATCGGAGGCAAGCATAAGGTATTGGATTATATGTTACTGAGTTACCCAATTTCTTAATCTATTGTTTGGGTTTTGCTGCAGTGCCAAATTGGCTGTAAGCTTTCTCTCTTCAGTCTGTACTTGTCTTGGCTCTTTTTCTTCGGTGGCTACAACTTCCATTTGATAGGTGTCATTATTATTTATAGCATGCATTGCCTTTTACTACGTTTAATGTATTATCATGCTGCTTACTGACTTTATCAGCAAAGCATTCTATGTACTTACTATTATAAAAAGTACTTCCTAATGTGTCTTTTGTTTTCAGAGACCTGGGCTAGACAAGGTATGATATTTGTGCTATGTCCACAAATCTGCATGACTTGCTTGTTTCCTATGGAAATAAGGCTTGCACAGTCACAGTGTCCATTTGTCCATCTTGGATTCCTGCTTTCTCTTAAAAGTAATGCACTGAATCTCTTGCAAGTTTCAACCAGAATAAAAGAGGGCAAAGTTTTCAAATAGAAATTTGTTTGAATTTCGTAAGTTGAGTTTGGAGAAGGTGGAAAGAACAAAACTAATTGTCCCATTTTAGGGAAAGGATGCGGCAGAAGCTCAAAACTTCTATTCCATGTGGTTTTGTAGCTAGTCAGTCAGCACACTTGTAAGTCTGAACAAACCACACAGTTAGATGACATAGGAGGGAGACTGGGAATTTTGTTGCAAAAATGCATCATCATAGGATAAGTTTAAATACCATTATTTCATTTATCAGTGAAGTCTTTTCTATAACTGTATCATAGTATCAGAACACAGTAAGTCTCACATGCTAGAAACCTATTGTACAAACTGATTTTTAAGTGAAGACACTAACATCACTCAAATACTTTCTCTTGACATTTACCTTCAATAGAACATCAACAATCCAATATTAAATCCTAGAGTAGCTAGTTATAAACTATGAAATTTTCCAGTAAACTGAAACATATGAATCTATACAATGCAACTGAACAAACATTTAAATTCATTGTAAGGCAGGTCAAGAAACGCTGGGACAATGATTGTTATACAGGCATCTTTAACAGTTTGTCCTACTAACAAATAATACTAGAATAGCTACAGAGAAGTTATTTGCTGTGCTGGCCAAACTTGATACACTTTTATAGGTTATTAGCTTTTTCTAATAAGCTGATCTTTTGTACTGAAATGTGACAATAAAACAGTTTTCTAGCACTTACTAAGGCATTTGAGGACATCAAGGCCCATCTTTTTTCCCCAAGACTTTGGTTTGTTGAGGTATAGATTAGTAACTTTGGGATACATGCATTTTATCTGACAGACATGTAAAATATATTTTCTTTAGCATAAATCACATTTCCAGAAGAGAAAAATGTGTACTATTTCTTTAAAATCTTTTCAGCTGTACTGATGTCTAACGGGAGCTTTTTTCTGCTCCACTCTGATGCATTTCCTCATAAACTGAATTATTTCACAGTTCTGCAAGATATTTATAGACAGGCTAAATTTAAAATTGATGCTGTATTCCAGACTTAATACGGCAAGGGCTTTTGCCTTCAGTGAGGATGCAAAATCCTTTGCTTCCTCAAGGTATACAATTTAAAAGTTGAGTTTTATCAGGAAGAGAGGAAAGAAAATTGCAAGTCAGGACAACATTACAGTGAGATCATCTCTTTTTTGACACTATTCACTTTCTGTGCTAAATTTATTCCAACATGGAATGTAAGTTAAAATACGTGCTTATTTGGTAGCCTGTGATTCTTCCATCTCTACACAACCTGGATTTTCGATACAATCATGCAGGAAGAAACTTAAGAGATTTGTGTTTAATTTCTCAAGAAAGTAAAAGTAGTAAGTCTCTTAAGTGTCCTTCTGTGTTAAATAAGCCTGTGCAGAAAGTAGAATAAATTTTTATTTTATTTTATATAAATGTTTATATTATGGCAAACCATGAAATCTTTGCAGAATACTAATGAATCCATGCACCTTGTAAACCACTCCTCAGTCAGAATAACTTATGTCAGAGTGAAAGAGAAGTTACAGAAACTGTCACCTTCCATTGTCTAGAGCTGGGTACATGCTGCTCCTCATGTTTTGAGAGTGCTCACACAGCTGTACACATTTTCACTTTTAAATCATGACTGCAGCCAACAGCGTCCATAATCACAACCAGAACCTCAGTGACCTCTACTCTATTTTGTTCATAAATTACCTCTCAAGAGGCTCAGAAATGCAAAAAAATAGAGGTATCAATTATTACTTCTATAATTTACTCAAACTTTCATACAGCCATGCATTGCTCTGTTTTTTCATCAATTATTATTTACTTAATTCTTTTCCTATTTTATTTCATTCTGTTTCTTGGTTAAATACTGAAAACATAGATAATTCAGTTAACTAGTGTGAAATCTGTTTTTTCTTGCCTAAAACAAACCTTGCCCACTAACCCTTTTATCAGTGAAATTCTATCCCATCATCTCATAGAAAAATATAGCTATATTCTATATGAGATGGTAACAATAGCTTATCATCCTAGTAGTGGTTGGCAAGTAGGAATGAAAAAGACCTGCTATGTTGTTAAATCCAAATTGTGTGTTAATATTTTTCAGGAAACACAAGTCCTTTATCTATTTCATGTCCACGTACAATTTTGCTAACTAAAAACGTGCAGTAAGCAAACACTTTTTAAATGAGAATGAGGTGTTCTTGAGTTTTTAAAATGAAAGTACACATTATGAAACAGAAACATTTTCCTGCTATTATTAGTGCTTATGTTAATTTGGTGGCTTTTTGAAAGCTTCAGAGATGTTTAATTTTCTTTTAATTTCAGATCTGTTAACAAAGGTCCTTGCGTTTTTACTGTACTGCCATTTGTTTATTGTTTAGATCTGTTTCATTTTCTTTCCAGATCTTAGAATGTAACATAGGTCTGGAAAGAAAAGTTTACAACCTTTTCCCTCTGTTTGTGTCTTTAACTCTTCATGTTTTTCTTCCATCATTTGAGATGAACTACCTAACAAATGAGGTTCTAGTCATGTGAACTTTTCCTTTTTGTTTATATAAAATATACCTACTGAAGGCCTTATGTAGAGCTTACTGAAAATAGGGGGGAAGGACAAACCAAAAACAAGGAGAGATACTGGATGAAATTTTGCTTCCACTCAGGGATTAAGTTTTCACATATTATATAGCTTGTAAACATACATAAGTATATGCCGGAGCTCACTCGTTTGAACCATACACGACTAATGCTTTCAATTTTTTAAGAACTGTTATACACCCTACTAAGGTCTCAAAAAACAGAAAAGCTAAGAGCCTTCAGACCCTGTCTTAATGCAGTTCATCAAAGAAATAAGCTATTTCCCAGCTCTCCACCAGCTGCATAACACTTGGCTAGCCTTGGCAGAATCTCTCATTCTTCAGTCATTTAAGCTTTGAATGAAAAACATTTTCTTTGTAGAAAAAGAACTTATGATCTCTGTTGGAATGAACTCTGTTGCTGGACATCTTTCCAGAAGCCCAGTATTTTTTTTTTTCAAGTCAGCAGGAGCTAAACAGTTGGCTTTGAAAATTGCACTTTCATTTATGTGTATGTATATGCACCTACCCTTACACATGACACACTCAAATACAGCGGTAGGTTAAAAAATTGATCAATTTCAGTTATCCTGAGTCTACACTTAGTACTCAGATCTCCGAGCTGGACTCTGGTAACTACAGGCACAGGGAGACCTGAATCTCCCAATAATTCACAACTCGAACTTTTCATCACTTCAGACTGACTGTAGGCCCAGCAGGAGCATGAATCTGGGAAATGACGGTGAATCCTACTGCATGTTATAAGACAGCATTTTCCAGCTAACTGTTCGGCTGGAGACTGCTCACTGGGTAGCAAATGCGTAAAATAATAAAACTCTAATTATTATGTATCTGTGCAGTTTCTTGTAATGGAGTTTTCTCATATACTACAGTATTAAACTGTTAACCAGTTACCATTTTCTCATCCTGCTTTTCACTCATTTCCTTACTCATACTGATTCTAGAGCAATGTCATTGGTTTTAAATTTTAGCCAAATTTCATGACATCTGTGTTTTAATATCTCATAACTTAATTTTCAGTGACAGCTTTAAACCAGCAACTAATATTTTAATATTACCAGTGAATGTTTTCTTTAAAAAAATTGGTAATATCTTTAGGTAGTTGGCTGCTTCTTTTTTGTCAATTTTTTGCTGCCTATACAGTATTCTCTAATCCTTACTTCCTAGCATTTTCAGTTTAAGGAAGTGCCATGAATTAACTCTTGAATCATACTGATGGAAAAAGGTCATAAAAAATTTAATAAAGCTTAAAGCAAAATAAATTTTCGTTTTTATATGCAGTGTCATGGATAGCTAGTACTTACAGTATTCTTTCAAGGTATTTCAAGTACCACTACTGTAATAGCAAATACTCTGTTAAGAAAGCCAGAGCACATATTGGAGTGCTGTTTTGTTTCAAGTTGGTGTGATGATTATGATGTATCTGGATCCTCAAGTATTTCCACTTACTTGCATTATTGCAAAACGGCATAATTAGATTAGATCATGTATTACTACAAAATAATTACTCACCCTTATCCATCTTTTCTAAGGATAGAAAGTTTTTGGAGGTTAGCATGAGTATTTTTTGCTGTGTACACTGCAATTGTACAGTTTCTACTATGACGTCTAGTGGCTGCTGTTTATCTTCTGTGGTTTCTTCTAAAGACAAGATTTTTGTGGTTTCTTCCATGAACAATAAGGATTGCTAATAAGAAGCCACAAGAATTAGATTTCTCAGGGTCAGAGTTCACTATAATTTCACTAAGCAGCACTACATTTCTGAGTTAGAGCATCAATAGCAAGAAAAATTATAATAGCAATATCCTCCTCTTCTGACTGGCAAATACTCATGCAAATACTTCTGCTCTTTACAAATCAGCGAAGCAGCTAGTACATACTTTGCTAGACCTGGGACAACTACATATTCATATAGCACTCACTTCTTATGACTGGTCTCCTTGATGTATTTTCATCAATTGTCCTGCCTGATAGTTAATCAAGAACTATAGCTTTAAACTGCAGTAAGCAGTATCTTTCTGAAGCTGACGGCATAAAATGCAGGTCATACATACAATTAGTAAAGTATCTAGTTGTGCAAAGCAGTCCCATTTAACAACTCTTGTAATAAATCTAGAAAAGAAGAGGACTCTATATTTGAAAAAGTATTTAAACCAAAAAAGTATTTGAAAGTCCCAAAGAATTATTCAAAAAATTCATGCAAAAATAGGCACAGATACTTATCTGTAGCAACAGAAACTTACAGAACAGTAGAGATAATCTATTTAATAAAGTTAAGTAAAAATCAATAAGCTAAACCAACCCTTAAATAAATTCCTGTTTAGATAAAACTTTGCTTCCAAAAAGCAGTATCTATCATGATTAAATGATCACCTGAAGTACTTTTGATACTCCCAGTACATTATCAGATTTTAACCGAGTAGAATGTCTGCTGCATATTCAGTTTTTCCTGGTTTCACGTGCTGTCATCTGAAAAGCATTTCACTACATTAATAATTGCAAAATGGTATGACAGAAATCACACATTTATTGGTACAGACTCAACATTAAATATCTCCTTAATTCATACAGAGTATTTCCTTGCTTCAAAAATTTGAAGCACAGTTTTGTTTTATTACAGGGCTGGGAACAAATACCATACCCTCAGGAAATAAGTGTGTATATGAGAAGGAAATAAAGAACAGTACAATTACAGTAGGAAAACCATAGCTGACCTGGTTTCCTTCATTAGCTGCTTTTATTTGTTTATCAGCATTACTAAAGTAATATTAGATAAGAAGTGCTCTAGAAAGAATTCATTTGAAAGGATAAATGCCAAGATCCTCACAGAATTATGAAACAGAATATAAACAGGGAATTATCATTTTCTCTCATTTTAAAATCAAGTTTCAATACTTGAAATGGCTATATTTACTAATAACATTTCACTAAAAGCTGCAAATAAAAGGTAACTTTGTCCTTGCAGCAGGAAAACCAGGAAATCTTACCAAAATGTAGTTCATCTGTTCAGAAACTAGTTTTTTCCCCCCATTCAGAAACTATTTTTTTTTCCAGTATGAAAATCCGTATGCCCCTTTGTCTATTAGTAGTTTATTTGTAAATTAAATATGATTATGTAACATATCTGTCTACATTGCCAAGCTTTGAGGTTAATGGCCTCTGAACTGAATTTGATACAAAACACTACCTTCAGTTTAACACAAGCAGCTGAAAACTTGTTTTGAGAAAGTGCTCTAAAAAAGAACTCATTTGAAAAGAGAAATATCAAGATCCTCACAGAAATATGAAACAGAATAGGAAAAGAGAATTATCACTGCAGACCAAGCAGGGAATAGTCATTAGCCTTGGGAGCCATAACCAGGCAAATTTTGCTGTCATTAACCTCCATGAATGTTAATGGTATTATTTTAGTATTAGAACCTTTTCATATTTAATGTCTCCATAAAAAGATCAATTTCATGGTAACCTCAATTCAGAGGAAGAAAAATAAGTTCAGCTATCACATAATATACAGTATTAAAAAGAAATGTAGCTTAAAATGAAAATGCCTCTAATATGAAATTACTTACTCTTCAATAGTCCTCCTAGGAATAAGTGAAAAACTTCTGACTGTAAAAGATCCCAAGAAAAAGTAGCATATTGGACTCAGTTCAACTACCGCAACATCTTTTTAAAACTTTAAATACATACCTTTCCCCAGATTATTAATCCAAAGTATCGGTAGTGCAGAGAACTGTGATATAAGCAAAATTTTAAAAAAATTAAAGCACAAGTTTAAACATGATAAGTACTGCTCATAATTTTCCTCCTTGAAATCAGACCCTAGTGCATACATCTTACCCAGATTACTTCAGTCATGCTCCATGAAGACCATTTAACAAGTAGACTATTTTGTAGTAACTTCATCTAATTTAGCTAATTGTAAGGATAGTAATAGGAACTGATAAGTGTTAGGAATTTTTTACGCAGTACTCATTTTTTTGGGAAAAAAAATATAATAAAGATAACTCTTAAGATGAAGAGATAGTTGCTAGCCCTCTACTTTCAACATCTGTGATTTGTACTTCTTGTAATTAGCTGTCCAGATCTTCATAATGGAAGATAATGTACTTTTCACTGCTGTATTTATTAGAAATATCTATAAATATCAGAAAGAAAATATGACATCAGTAATGGAATCAAACAAACATTTTCAAACAGCACCTATAATCAATTAATGTTCTTTTAATACAACTTGTCTATTCATGTCAATACTCAGCAGTAAAAATTAAAGAGAATGACATTTTAAAAGCTGAAGCTATCAGTCCAAATCTTGTCTGTCATATAGCCACACAGGTTTAAGAAGTTCTTGCATCTTTACCATCGCCTACTCAGTTGAGATACACCTACTGAAAACATGGCTTCTTTCAGTGAAAAATAAAATAAGGTGTTATAAAAGATCAACAACAATTAATCAGATCCTTTTCACTTTAAGAATGTTCTCTACAATTTGCGCTTCTTTTTTTAACATGTAAAATAAATTTCAGTTTTTGTATTCTGAAACAACAGGTGGAATGCAGCATGGTTGTTCTTGCAAATATAATTGATGATGCTGAAAGTTTTGCAGGTAATTTAGTGATGCCTGATCCTAGACAATTATTGAATTGTCCGAGTCTTATTTGGACTTCTATCTAACGGCCTATCCATAGTATAACTGAGAAACCTATATCATTTTTGTAACTTCATATAAATTTTTCAAACAAGCGAGTAGATAAATACAAAAAAGGCTTTAATCATATAGTTCTTCCTTAAGGAAGCTCAAATGTCATCTGACTAGGTCCACCATATTTTAGTTAAACAGTACAGCTGTCAGAAAGTCTGTAAATACCTACTCACACAAGTTGGACAAATGAAGACAACTTCATGAGCTTTCCAACACTTTATTCATTTCTCTGTCAGGTAACTAAAACTTTAGTTAAAAAATAAAAAGTAAGTCAGAGCCTGAGATATTCAACACAGATCAAAACCAACTTTAGTTAAATGAAAACTACTATAGATAGCCTATCATTTTAGGCTTTCACCCCATTTTGGTGGCCTTTCTATTCTAAGAATAGTACCTGCCCTCCTGAGATTGTCAATTTAATACAGTATTTGGTAATATTACAAAGACATCCAGCCATGTGTGAATCCCAGCCCGATAAATAAATGGATCTTCAAGTGTTATCACATTAGAATCTCTTGAAAACCATCCTTTCTTACTTCTTTGTAGTCTGGTTTGTCATTAACAGCACAGGTGTGATCCCCTCTCAGCTTTATCTTCCAGCTTTTCTGAATAGCACATTCTTCAGTTCCTGTTTTCCAGTCATACTGCTTTTCTACGTAGTTTCTAGTTGTACTGCAATTAGTTCCAGTTGTATTAACATACTAAAATTGGTACATATATTTTTGCTATGGGTTATCCTGTCCCAAGACACTCCTTTACCCACTTTTATACTCTCCTTACTTGATTTTCTTCCTCCTCTCCATCTAGAGGAAATAACATGATGGTCTTCTGCAAACTTCTGTTGTTACCTGGTTCAAAATGGTAATTAGTCCTATCAGCCTGATCCCACAGGGCCGCTATTTCAGATGAGCAAACAGACCTGTTCGAAAAAAATACCCTTTCGAAGCATGCTTCCTTCAAATATATCAAAATCTTCCCAGTAACAGCTATCTTGAAAACCATGCTTTCTTCACTATTTTCTTAAAGATTAATATAACTCATTAGGGTCTGCCTCAGCTTCAGTTTCTTTTAAACATAATTCCTGCTTAACTTGGTGCAGTCATCATCAACCTGCTTCACCAGAAATTGAAGTTATTACGTATCCTGATAAAAAGAACAATCAGAGGACTCCATGCCAATAACATCAGGATGTTTTTAACCCTGATTTACTTCCCAGATTCTGGCAACCTACACATACTTATTTAAAAAACTATTCTCATAAATGGCCTCTCTATTTTTATTACAGGTTCACAATCTCTTAGAGGTCTTGGATGTTTAGCTGAATCTCTGGTCATCTCTCATTCTATCTTCTGTTTTAGACCATTAGGTCTTCTAACCCTTTTTCCAGTCTTCTGTATGTAATCTCTTTC
>NW_010193120.1:37485-51656 GCF_000695765.1 Mesitornis unicolor
TTTCATTTTTCTGGATATCTCCATCATCCATTTATCTTGCGTGGTTACTTTTTTTACATTGCTTCTCCATATTTTCTTCTCATATGTTTCACTTGCCCATTTTTCAAATATCATTCACTGGCTCTTCCACTGCTAAGTCAATTCTGTAACCATAAAGACAGGAAATGAACCATTTCCCTGAATTACCCTGCAGAAGCTGAGATTTTTCTCCTTGTTTTTGTTTGGTGCATGCCTGCTTTTTCCCCTGCCTCTTCCATCATGTAAATTATCCCTACACTCTCCTTCAGAAGCACGCTGCCCATAAATTATCTCTACTATTGCTAATGAGTGACAGTGTATGTAGGAATACTTTCCCCCATTCTTTTCACCTCTTACTATAACACACATTCCATTTCTGTGTCATGCCTCATTGCCATAATCATCTTGGTAAATATCCACATCTTCTATTCTTATTCCTACTATTCAAGAAATAAAAGCAATACTTCTGAACCAACTTGTCCATTTCTTCCTCTTTGCCTGCTTTTGTCGTGCCTTTTTTTGCTTAAAAAAAAAACCAACAACCCCAAAACCAACCTCAATAAAACAAAGAAACCTCCAGAAAAATGAAACACAAAACTTTCTGCCTAGGTCATCTTTTTTCGCTCCTACAGCATCTGCTAAGTGTGCATAACCTGTGACCTATGTCAGGCAGAATTCCCCTTTGATGAAGTTGCATTAAGTAGCATTACATTTTAAACTGTGATTCCTTTCCAGAAATTGATTTCTAAAGGCATGGATAACGTAAATATAACAGCTAAGCCTGAGACACAACAGCCAAAAAACCTACTACTGAATCTACTCCTACTTCTTAGAAAAACAATGTTTAAAAATCATTGGTGTTTTCCTCTTCTTAGCAGAGCTGTGCCCTAGCAGACTGTCCTTTAGTTTTGAGTGCACTGTTTGAACAGGGTAGGGAACAGATAAAAATAATACAACGTGGGATTGCTCCATTCAGAATTTTATTATCTCTACATACTTCCGTATATTTCAGGTTGATGTATCCAGAATGTCATCGGCTGGTTGTATTAAACTGTGCGTAATACTGGTCTGTTGGAAAATTTGAATACTCTTCGTTTTTAAGATAAATGTTCCTAGCAATGAAAAAAAATGCAGTTAGTAAATGTTTTCTCATTATAATATAGAAGTAACCCGAGAAACCTAAAGAAGATGTAATGCATAAACACTCATAAAATTCAGAATTATTTGAAATTGAATTAAATATAACTAGATCTTTTTCTCCAAAATGTATGCCACATGTCAATATAGCAAACTTTTTCCATCCTAAAATAACCTTCCAAAAATCTCATAATGAAAACCTAAATTAACATAATTCTTATTTTTTGCTTTCATAATAGGAAAGCATCAGGTACTGCAAATTCTTTTGCAAAGTGTATGTATGCATGCATGATACGGAAAAAAAAAAGATTGGAAGACTAGAACACTGAATCACTTGGTTTGTTTTTTTTTTCCTTCACATGCTATCTTCGTCCTTTCCCATTAGGGCAGAAACAAGACTTGTCCACCAAGACATGTGCAGTGGTTAGCTGAAGAATCATCTAGTTTTGTCATACATAGTGGAAAAGCTCCATTTGTACCATTAGCTTAACCTTGAGCTATCAGAAACCAGCAGTTCCACTGAAGTCAGTGCATACCCATTCTTTTTTTGTTTCAGAAAACTAAGGTAAACTGAAGAAACACATACTGTTTTACACCTGATAGTTTTCTGCATAGTTAATTGTCTTTATTCTCTATTTTGCTATCTATATAAACCCTCTGTAAGTCAGTAACAATCACAACTTACTCTTTAAAGATTGCTTAAACAGTACTGAAAAACACACTTAAGCTGAATTGTTGATCTTTTAAAAAGTATAAACTTTCAACATAGGTATTTTAAAAAGTAACAGACACCACAAGTAAAAAAGCTCTTTGAAAGCCAAGCTATTGTGTTGATGGTAAAAAGTCTTATTTAAAAGAAAGAAAACCCTTTTGGTACTTACTTTGATTTCTGCTCAAGAGATAGGTCTCTGTTTATGATATCTAAAGCTTGGCGGCGTTCCCGATTCTGTCGTTGTTGATGCCGTTCTAAAACCAAGTGCGCTCTTGCAGCCTGTATTCTTTGCCTGTCCCATTCGGCATCTCTCCGGCGTTCTTCCTCTTTTAGTCTCTACAGAAATGAAAAAAATGCTTCTTTTTCTCTTTGTTCAGAGATGAAACAGTATATATAAAGCCTGACTGGTAAATTCACCCAAACAAACTTGCATTTCTTTACTGAACGCTAGGGGTAGCATTTGAAATAGGGAGGAAAAAGTTAAGCACTTCCAAATGAGGGAGAAGTCCACACATTAGGCAGAAGTAAGATAGTTTTCTCATCTGCACCATCTCTTTCCAGGGAGGAAGACAGACTCCCACCTCTCCGCAAGGTAAGAAAATTAGGATCTGCTGCCTGGCAGAAGTCAGTTATCAGTAGATTACTATTTCTTTCTGACATATTAGCTTTCTCTAAAAACTCAGAGCAGCAAGACAGTTGTTTGGGGTTTTTTTATAGTTCTTGTTAGCAAGAGCTGTAACTTCCTGAATTTCAGAAGTTAGTAGTCATCAGTAGGGCTTCATTACATCAGTGTAATAACTGAGCCACCAGCATCAGATGAATAGATCCAAACTGCTTTTTCCTCTGCCTCTCTTATACTATCACTTTCTCACTTGTCTGACATCATATTGAACTGATTCAAGAAATCAGGCCTGCAAAAAATTTCTTGGTGGGGCTCATTTTCTGCCACCTTAACTGCTTGAATGGGCTCACTTTAGGGTCATAGGAAAGTCAGGAAAAATGACAATTCTATCTTCAGCTTTAGTAACAGCAGTAGATAAAACATAGTGTAGCATGTGGTATTGTAGAGATTAAGAAATGAAATTCTATTATTAGCTATTATTAATTAATTAATCCAGCCTCTGCACTGAATGAGGTAAGTAGCTTCCTACTTCACAATACACTTGTACACACTGTACACTCATGACTGCCTAGGTAGATTTCTTCATTTTGACTGCCTGCTTCCATCCACCTTTAGAGCAGCAATTATTAGCAATATTTAGTTTTTATATTGTAATTCTATCCCAGAGCATGGCTTATAGTTGTGTGGGATAGCAGAAAGGAAATACTGTTGCATTCATGAACTTTCAAGACTATGAAACATGCAGGATCACTGGACCTGCTCTATTTGTCTTGCTCGAGTACCCTTGAGCATGAGGGCATTGCTCCAGCCTGCCCTGCTCTCACCCTCAGCTCCTAGCTCTTCTTCTATGGAGCAGCCTGCTTCTGCTCATTCCTTGCAGGCAGCTCATGCAGTTTCAGTTTCTCAACTGTACCATGAAGCCTAGCTCTTGAGATGTGCAGGATCCTACTCCTCAGCTGGGCCACCATGGACCACGTCCCAAGATCCTTCAGGACTCTTGGCCCTGGGGTCCACAGCATCGGTCCTCGCAGCCCAACTCCAGGGCTCCTGCTGCTTGATGACATTTTCCAACTGCTTCAGAGACACTGTGTTCAGTTTGATTGATTAAAGTTTCAGTAAAATTCAGATCAATGGAAAATGCAGTCTTATAATGGCATATGCAGGGCATAGAGTACTATTTTTTCTACAAAGGTTGTCTATATTATGATAACAACGAGGAAGACAGAACAGGCAAGTAAGCTTAAATACCTGTTTCTCCAGAACTTGTTGCTGTTGAGAGTAACGGATTGCCATCAGTTGATCCCGATTCATTCCTTTCCATCGGTCTGGGATCACACGATGTCTACCAAAGGAACTGACTGCTTGTTCAGGGTTTTCGGTCAGAAAGTCTCCTTGAAGGTGGTTGCAAATTTCATCCATGTCATCCTTTATTTTTTGATGCTTTTCCAACTTCTTTCTCTCAGCTAGTTCAGTAGCCTAAATTCAGTGAAAGGAAAGAACTGATAGCTTTTCCAAGAGAAAATATTAACTAAAGGATGCAACAAAATTAGGACATCACAATAGATTTCTTTCCAACTTGCATACAGTTGTCAACAGCATCACATACAAAATGCAAACTCAAATCATATCATGTGAATTATTTTAGTATTACAAACCATAATATGCATTTACGATGGAAATCATGATTCCTAATGTCCACTGTAAGATCTAAATCTCCTATTCAGAGGAAATTTTCCTCTTACAAAACTCCAGAAAGCAATTATGATGGTTTTACTTTAACGTAATTACATTCCAAAATATAATTAGACTCAGTAAACTAATTCAAAGAAGAATGATAATGCTAAGAATAATTTATTTCTTCTGTAATGTATAAATTAAACCATCTGGAACAATTCACACTGCTGGCTTTCATCTGGACAGAGGACAGGTAATCTTCTGGCCAGGGCACAAAGAGCACAGGCTGCCAGACCTGCCTCTTGCATGTGTAGCTTTACACATATGTTTTGACTGCAACAGATCAGTGGATACCTGTCTCTCCAGTTTGTTCAAGATTGCCTCATGGTCTGTTCAAAAATCACTGCCTTGAAAATTTTCATTTTGTAAGTTAAATAGAACAGCTCTGTACTTTTCTTGCCAGTTACTAGTTCTCTGGTTGGCACACACACGTTTAGAAAGTGGATGAGGACAAATGAAAAATGAAGGGTTATGCATCGAGAAAGTCATAGCAGGTAAAATAGTTTTCTTTGGCATGTAATGTGAAGTTGAAAAATTATTGGGCAGAATAACTAGAAGATATAGACAAGTGAGGATGACAGGACTATCGAGACATGTGGGAAACTGTTCCTTTGCAAATGCTATGGAGAAGAATCCTAACTCAGCAAGCACTGTGATCTATGCCAGCAGAGGAATCTGCTAAGCTATATTTATATTTATATTTATATTTATATTATTTCTGGACTTCAAGTTTGGATGACAACAGTTCTCTCAAGCATTAGGCCTGGAAACTGCCAAAGAGTGACTTCTCTTTGCTCCAAGCTAGCAAGAACAACAACCTGTCAGGGACTGGACAGAAGAAATAACAAATAATACTAAGTACCGCATCCTAGATTAATAAATATATCAGCTGAAAACAATCTTGTGGTTTCCATTAAAATAAGAGAAGTATTTGATGTGCAAACAAACCAATAAAAGATAAATTCTTTTTTTTTAGAATTATAAATTAGCTAAGCCACAATTCAATTTGGATAATGCAGAAAATCTCATATTTAAAAATACTTATCAGCCATCCAATAGGAATGTACTCTCTACTCTAGAGCAAGAAAAAAAGAAACATCTGCTTTTGGACAAATGGAAAAACTCACGTGAATCAAATTTCAGGTTGCAAAGCACCAACTTCAGATCTAGTAATTACTGGCTCTGCCATTATAACATCGAATAATACATTGGAAACCAAAGGCCACTTTTTCATCTTTCTAAAGTCAGGGAGTACAATTTTTACCAGAAGTTTAAAGCCACTTTTTAAATTCAAAATGGGTTTTCCTGAAGTTTGGGATTTTTTTTTTCCTCCAGAAAATTAAAAAACTTGAGAAGAACTACAACATTACAATTTCCAAGAAAAAAAACAAACAGAACAAACCCAAAGATTTTCAATCATCCAGTATTTCTGGGATAATGATCCAGAATATCTAGGTATGTACTTTTAGCTTATTAATACTATGAATAATTATTTTTAGTTTTGAAAATGCTCCAGAGCAAATCTCATTTAACAGAAATTAATTTTGGATGGATCTCACGTAATTGCTGGCCTTGAAGCTTAAAATGTGTAATTTTTATTTACATCACTTTATTAATGTCACTCCGCTGTGATCTGGCAACAGATGCAAAAAAGGCACTTAGACCTTGTGACCTTAACCTTCTCAGTAAGAGGGAGAAAGCAAAACTTCTGAGCTGCCTGGGAATCTTACTGGAGGAAATTCCCAGCTCTATGCATAGCCATGCATGTAGTGCTGCTAAGCAATGATTAATGACACTGCAAAAGAAAGATTTTAAACTTGGAAAATGCAATTTAACCTATCAAGTCAAATCCCTAATAAAACATAATTAATTGGTGCAGCATGGAAAAAAAAAGAGATGCACATATACATGCTCCTTCATTTATTTTGATTTGTGACCCAACATTATATATATCTTCCCTACTACTAAATGCTTCCTTTCACTGTTTATTCAAGTTATAAAGCAACAGAAGAAATGCACATAGAAACATTACAAGGTCAGGAATTCACATGCTTAGAACACCACCAAGTCTCCAGTGTGTGAAGAACTAATGTTGCCAACACTGGGCTAAAGGAACGCACAACTTCTGAAGTCCTTATCACTAAGTCACAAAGCTCACTCATGACCAGATTGACCTATTCAGGGTCTTAGGAACTTGTGAAAGAAGTATTATCAATCCGTATAGTAAATGCAATTCCTTTGTATTATACGGATACTTCTCTCATAGCCGAGAACTGCACATCTAGCACATTCAAGTTAGGAACTTCTGCTTAGCAAGGTCTATTAAAAATCAGTACATGCACTACGTTTTCTCATGCCTGAAAATGTGGTAAAGTTGTTGAAATATTGATGATCCTAGACATTGAATATCAAGAATAAGATGTAAGTCATAAAAGATATTTGCACAGCATGCTTCAAAGAATGATTAAAAGTTACCATTCTTCTATGTTTAGGCACTCAAGTATTTCATTTCAGGTGAAAAAAAAGGCTCCACAGGTAATGCAAATACATAATTTACTCAAAGTGTGAAAAACTGTTTCTCTGAAGTGGCTGCTGGCTCTGAATGTATTAGTAACAGCATAATATTGAGTGACTAAGGAACTAGAATAATGCCATCAAATGTCCATGATGACATTATCCACAAAACTATCAAGCTGTTGTGATGTGCCCAGGAATAAATTCTAAGGACATAAGGTCTATAAGATTGTTAACAAAACTAAATATGAAATCATGAAGTTAGAGATCCTCTAATCATATCCTCTCATTTTCTTAGCATTATCTACAAAGTGTCTTGGAAAAGATTCAAGTTCTGTTCTTCAGCAAGAAGACACTTTCTTTCTGATTTCAAGAGCACCAGTGTATCATCACTATACTGCTAAATTGGGCATTCCCAAGAGTGATTATCCTTACTGAGGAACCTCTTTCTGCAACAGTAAGATTCTGTTAATGCAATCACAATCACATCAAAGAGAAAAATATATATTCCATTCAGCACATCATCTGAGGGAAAAAGAAGAGCTTTCCTCAACCATTCGGGGGGGGGAAAAAAGGAAAATATGAAAACAGTGTCATGGTCAAAAAAATCCAACTTAAGTACCTCAGGAAGAAAGAAAAAACGAAAAAGTTGCAAGCTGTCACTCCAATCTATACAACATAGCAGGTGACAGTAAGAACTAAGAGGAGACTTTTGCCCCAATCTCAGTTATCATACCCTTATGTTAGAAGAAACAAAGAGCAAGACTTTTTAATATATTTAATATGCACATCAGCTAAGTAGAATGCATATGCCCAAACATTAAAAGCCACACCACACACAAACCTCCCACGCCATCCCCAAACCCTGTCACAAATTCAGGAATTTTCACATAGAGTCAATTGGTATGACAACAGTTATTTGGGATAATACTGCTACTGTAAGTGCACCAGCCATGACTTCAAACAGTAAAAGCCTTTTCAATTATCTCAGGCTATCTATAAACAAAATTAGAGGTCAAATGTTCTCTGAAAAGCTCAAGCAACACTTAAACACAAGCTTGCATGCTTATATACTTAAATCAAAAGATACCATGCTTGACATAGGTAATTTTAATGTGGCTTATTTTGATGTGACTAAATAAATTTAAAGATAACACACAGCAAATACAGTTTAACCAAACAGCATTCATGTAGCCCTTTGAGCTGTACATACAAACTGAACAGAAGGAAAAGAAATATCCATGCAGTAAGATAGGGAACTGGAGCATGACAGATAGTGGTACTAAGACAGAAAGGTTTATGTCATGATTCAATAGGTTCCAAAGCATGCTTGGTAAACAATCAAGAGACATGTACAAATACCAAGGAAGCAGCCAAAGTGTCAAAAACATAAGCAATAAAGACAAAAAGCTACCGGTTGTAATGTTTCCACACAAGCAAAAAGAAAAGCAGGCAGACACAGGTAAGATTATCCAACAACTGATATAAAATGAGAAGGAAGCGTGAGAGGCTTTTGCTTTACCTCAGTTTACAGACCAAAAGTCCCTGATAAACCAGGAAGTTGCTGTCCTCTGATCAGCAAGCTGAGAACCAGGAGGGAGAGTTTTGACAGAGGGTATCTAGATAGTGGATAGCTAGATCCTTAGAGAGAACAAAGTGAATAAATTCTATCTTCCAGTTACTGAAAGAACCTTGGAAGTTAACTGCTAAGAAACCTCTGTGAAAATATCATTACTCATTGTACTTCTGTGCATCTTATTTTCCTTTCCTGTCTCCACATTTTATGATAAAACAAACCAACCCACTATTATTTTACCTGGGTTCTATTGTAATCTTTAGTAGCTGCACAAACGGCGCGCCTGTTTTCTTCTTCTTTTCGTTGTTGCTCCATAGACTTTTGGTCAAATTCAATCCTATTCTTGTCATAAATATAATCTAAAGTAGATTGAAATGAAATTTAGTCAATATTCATGGACATGATCTGCCATGTGAATAAGCCACTGTAAGGCAGACAGACAGACAGAGGAGCCACAGATACAGTAAGCTGAATTACATATCTATTTCCAAATCTTACCAGTGAAGCTTTCCATCTTGGAATTTAAGGTGACTCATCAAATCAGTTTATTATGTAACCGATCTTTACAGTTAGACAAAGTTAAAAAGTATGTTAAGTACTGCATGTTTCATTGACAAGCTAGAAAAGAAATTCTGTCTGCTCTAGAACAGTAAGGATGGGACAGTTTGGTCTGCTGAAGCAAATATGCCACCTAGCATGCAAAACAGGTTTTTTTCAGAATGCTCCTATACTTCATTTGAAGGCAGAAAACAGAAATGAAAAGTAGGTAATATTACAAACATCACCTGTTATTAAATACAGATTTCTTAAATGAGATACTGAATACCTTAGAGCTTGTAAAGTAAAGACTACTGCAGTTTTTCTAAGAGCTAAATACTGAATATACTAAAATACTGCTATGTCAAACTGACACAATGGGCTGTACCATATTTTTGTCAGATACATCAGAATTTCAGAAAAAGCAGACTAAAACATTATCTTCTTTTGTTACCTGCAAATTTTTGATCAGCTAAAGCATTCTTCAAGTCTTTCTGTTGCTGAAGAGACCACTCTCTTAACTGCTCCTTTTGAAATTTGATTCTCTCACCATAGTTCAAGTCTTCACCCATAAACTTCTGCAAGCCCGATACAGTACATCGAGGATCAGTGTCTGAAAGTCGAGCAGGTCTATCCTTCTTTAGAGCTTGTGGATCAGACAGGTCAAATTCACGTCTGGTTTCTGGCTTCTGAAAATTCTTCTGAAATTCATTGATAGCCTTTCTTATATTTCTGATATCATTTTTCTGTTGTTGTTCTAACATACACACGATCTTGTCATTTTGCTTCATTTCATTAGCTGGTAAAAAATGAACACAAGGAAAATACAACTTACAGAAGTGCACGTGTCATGGAAGTGCACATGTAAGATGGAAAATAAAATTCTAAAGAGGAATAAATAGAATACAGATCTTCAAACTTTTATACATTAGAAAGGAGTATTTTATCTCTGAGTACCAGCCCAGCAAACACTCATATTAGTAGTGTTTACAAAACACTTTAAAAAACTGAAAGTTTTTTAGGTATCAATTCTCTTATTGATGTTACAATGAAATATCTGCATGTGAAACAAAGACAATAATAAATACTTCTAGAACAATGAGGGGTCATTTGATGAAAACTTGCAGTAACATATGTACTGTATACTAATTCTTCCCATTTACTCTTAGTTTACAGCTACAACTGAGATACATTTAGTTGCTTATTAAGAAACAAACACAAATTGGGCTCCCAATGAAAGAAATACAGATATTTGTTTCATATTTTCCATGTTCTTTCTAACCATAGCACTAAAATAAATGGTTGGTACTAACAGTTTTTGAAGAGCTTAATAGCTCTTGCCTATTTAATCAGAACGCTATAATCTATTTAGTTTAAAAAAAACCCAATCAACAAAAAAAACCCACCAAAACTACCCATTTTAGCCATTTAAATAGAAGTCGCAAGAAAAGATCATTTCCTCTGTTGCCAGACTACACATTGCTTCTGGCAGTTTCTTAGCAGTCAGAGTCTGCCAGGTATTCTGTCTGGAAAATCACAAGTAGCCATAGGAGCACAGCACGGAAGTTGGCAGCTCCATTCTAGCTCTTCTTGAAACCCACAGAGAGCTCCATGTGTGGGACCTTTTCACATGATACCATAGGAAAGCATTCCAAACACAGAGGGCTACAAAGGGTTTTGAGGTCAGGGTGCACAGCTCAAATATTTGTGTGGCTACATGTTCTGACTCAGCAATGGCTCCTGCTTACAGCCCTGTTCTACATGACTCGTGTTTCTAGCAATAATAACCTATAGAGGATTCTATAGAATCCATATATTCTATTGAAGAATGGCCAGAGAGAACATGGGCTTACTCTACAAGACAGCAATCAAACAAATTTGCCACTACTATTCTGAGAAGAATGGTATTAAGTAATAAAGCTTTTTTAAACTGCCCTCGTATCGTCATGTCTCTAAACAATGCTATTTGTCAACATTTATCAAAAGAAAACACCAAAAATTCTGGCATACTGGGAAATGTATACCAGTTTAATCACCTCAATATAAATCTTCAAATACCAAGGAAAGCACATACTATACCAATGCAAATGTATGAACATAAATAGGACTACACATTATAGTATTCAGTTTATATATCTGAATTTAGGGAAAAGGCTATAACTGTGATTGTATCTTGATTGATAGAATTATATACATAGACCTATGTAGCAAGATGCAAGGAGATAGGCTCCAATTGGAAAGAACTGAAACAGATGAAGGGAAAAAGAAAGCAGGAACAGATGGTAGATTACAATTAACTCTTCACACAAACATCATAATATCTGTGAATATACCAAGCTCTTCATTTCGTGCTTTTTCAGCTGCTTCTTGAATTTTCCTATCCTTGACCTGGGCATCCAATGCATCTTTGTCCACCTGTTAAAATGAAAAAACAAAACAAAACAAAACCCCCAGCTCTTTAAAAGACACTATGCTTGAATGATTAAAAACAAGCATTGTCAAGCTACACTGATTCACAGTTGTACAAGACAGGTACAAACCTACTACCAACAGGATATGTACCCATCACAATCCAATGTAGGTAACATAAAAAGAAAAATTCAGAAAGAGTTGTACTCTTGTTTGCTTCATTTTAATAATGATAGGAATATTTTTGCACCAAATCAGAACAGAAGATCACATTTACATGATACATAGAGCTAGAAACAAACATTTTAAGCTGCATTACACAGATCATGTTCTCCCCACTCTAGCTGGAATTTTTACTTTTTCTTGTTGTTCTGCTTTCATTTATCAAGCAGGTAAACAGTATGATAGTCATGATAACAGGAAGTTGTAATAGGTCTGATTTTTAAAAAATACAGATGGTCCACTAAAAGTACATTGAAGAAATAACAGGGAATATAAATAAATTTCTCCATCTTATCTGACTGGGAGTGGGATTCATGTAGTTGCCAAAAAGCAATACTAGGTGCCATTTGAGATACATGCAGACATCTACAATGAGCTGACAGAATACAATGAGCGATGCAGAATATTCACATCCTTGGAGAGTGGCACCTGAGCAAAGCATAATACCCTCAGGCATATCATCAAATGGTAGCAGCCACCTACATTTTAGACAAAAGAATCAGGTCCCATATTTGTTGAGAGAAGGTGCCAAATTAATAACAGAAATGTGGATTTTATTTTATTTTATTTTTTTTTTACTTATCAGGTCGCTTAATGTCTTTAAAAGATTTGTCAAAAACTAACAAGAAGTCTTCAAGAATCTGGTAAACTATTTTGATAGTTTTTGCCCAAAAACTATTCAGATCAAGACAGAAAGACCTGAACCAATCATCACTGAAAATACACATTGTTAATGCTGTAAAGGACTATAGACTATACCAATCAGGCGAAGAGGTAAATCTGTAAGCAAGAGCAAAGTAATAAATAATTCTACAGGGCATAATTGTCCAAAAACAATGGTGTCACGAGCATTAAATATCAGCTCATTTAGAGGTCTCATTTGGGAAACCAAGCTTTCAGTAGAACTATAGGAAACACTGTTAAGAGAAATTCAATAGGACTTCATTAGTAGCTTGTGGCAATTACACGGGTAATTCAATGTATTGCCTTGTGTGTGCAAATTCAATTACGCTATCAGCTCTTTCCCATTTGAACAGCTTTACCTTGACAAGAATATATCCCTAAAATAATCATTCTTAGGCACAAAAAGCTACAGGTTTAACTTTCAAGCATTAAAATAAGAAAACTCTTGCTACAATTTGAAGCAGCTAATTTCTAATCTACTTGTATTTATGTATAACAGTTCATATATAAATGGACTTGGCCTAACTTATTGGCCCAAGAATAGCCCTTCCTGTCAGCACTCATTATTCAGCCAATGAATAAGGTGCATTGAATGACGTCAAAACATTAACAAAATTCCTTCAGTGGGCTCTCCTTCATTTAGATGTTTATCTCATGTAAATGTATCTACCAACACCTGTATGATAAATCAGTACTGTAAATGTATTTGGGAAAGACCTTCAGATGGTGTATTTCAGTATTGTTCAGTAAAGTACACCAAGATATGCTGTTTCTTTCTCAGCTATATCATTGGCTGAGAATTTATGGTTTACATTTCATTTTTAAAGCTCTAGAAAAGCCATCTATACAGAGAAATTATGTCTTTCCTGATGAAGAAAGTGGAACTATCTTACCATACCCTTAGTTATTAGCTCTTTCCACTTGTGTATTGTTGGCTACTATATGTGTCAGGATGCTGTATCAGGTGGAGAACCTGTCCTTTTTGTTAAGTAGGAACTAATTTGTTGTGCAACTATGACGACTCTTGTGCAAGAGTGACAAGAATAAATGCAAGGTGCTGTCAGAGATAAGGTGAAGATATCCTTACGCTGACTCGAGACACGTTTCCCAACCTGAGACAAGATGGGCCTTTAGACACATTACAGGAAGATTAAATGAACTACTGCATCCAAAAATTAAATATGTATAAAATACAACAGAATTTCCTGACATTCAGGGTGCAAACTGCATAGATTACTCTAGAGAAAACCCATCACACTGAAGGTACGATCACCAGCGATCTTCACAGACTGAAGAGTGTTCACATTCTGACATCCACTCCAAGAAACATCAGATACATCTGGCACAGGTCACATAAACATGGCCTGATGGAACTTATTTTGCCTGATGCAAAAGAGGGGCCAATTGCAAGATCCCTTTCACTAATAAATCTCTCACAGCTGCGATCCTGGCTTCTAGTGAGAATCAAACAGATGAGGGGAAATATCAGCAGAGTAAAGAGGTAAAAAACTTATTGTTTATGCCACATGACATGAGCTGACTTTGCAACAAGCTTCTGGCTTACTCAAAAGTAAAGCATACTACATTAAAGTAACTCTTACACTGATATTGAAATACAGGGCTTGATCCTTCTGTCCTGTTAAGCAAAAATGAAATTCTGCTTTTGAACCCTACAGCAATAAGGCACAAGTCCCTCTCAGACACCCTCACACACCCCTCCCAGCGACAGCTGCCAAAAATAACTGTTGGCGATGCCTGGCGAGTATCAACTCACTTTCACCAGCAACTTCTAAAAAGTTTTGGATAAGTTTTCTTTACAGAGGTTTTTTTTAAGTTTTCTTTAAAGAGTTTTTTTAAAGTTTTTTTTTAAAAAGCCCTCTAAAAGACGCAAAAGGACGCCTTTCCCCCCACACCTGTAAATCACGCGTGCCCGCCCACAGGCACCGAGGCGGCGCTGAGGGGGGGCGCGCTCCCGGCAGCGGTTGGGGCGGCTCCGTCCCGCCCTC
>NW_010193121.1:0-394 GCF_000695765.1 Mesitornis unicolor
ACAGCAGGGTTCAAGGGGTGCAAATCCCATTGCAATTCCAAACAACTGACACTGTCCTGTGAACATACCCCATGGCAATAAAGCCACATCCGTTGCGGAGCCGTCCCTGGTCATGAATGGAGCTGGAGATGTTCATTGGAGGGCTGGGCTGTGTCAGAGCGGAGATAGCTCCCGATAATGTCTAAAAAGGTGCTGCAGCTTTGTATTGGCCCCTCCTGCAGCTGGGCTGGCATCTGCAGAGCTATATTGATCCCCCTGTCAGTGTTGTTCCTGTGAGTCCCTGGGAGCTGTGGCAGGGAGGGGGGTGCAGCAGAGATGTGCCAACAGGTCAGGAAGCTCAGGATGGGGCCAGAAGGACTCCTGCCCTCTCGGGTGCTGAAGCTGCTTCTCTGGG
>NW_010193122.1:0-7898 GCF_000695765.1 Mesitornis unicolor
TGATCCTGCTCTGGCAGGGGAGTTGGACTGTATGATCTTTCAAGGTCTTTTCTGTGATTCTGTGATTCTGTGATCCTTCTTTTCTCAGAGGTGCTTCATACGGAAGTCCTCACCTTACCCTTTCTCTTGCCCTTGCCCAGTGATGGATCTCACCGGCATAGGCCCTGATACAGATGTGCATACAATTACTTACTATCAGAAGAAGGAAAAGAAGAATATTTTATCAGAATATTTTTTTTCTGAAACAAATGCTCAGTTTTTCTGAAAGGTATTACAGAAAAGCAAGCAAGTGAATAGCATATGCATTTAATCAAAGCCTAAAGACAATTCAGAGCACAAGCTTAGTCACTGAACTAATAATTCTAAGACAGAAGGCAGCACGAATATTTGTCATTACTTTCATGTCTGTCTGTCTGTCTTCTCTTGAGCTCATCATTCTAGCATTACTTAATGATGAACTTGGATTAAGGTAAATTAATATCTAGACTGTTTTGTAGAGGAAAATGAAGAAAGAATAGTTGTATGATTTTCTAAATTCTCTGAGTAAGGCAAAGGAGAGAAAGAATGGAATATCCAAGGACTTCTTTACCAAAAAAAAAACAAACCACCTGTTTTTTTGCAGTTCTGCTAGGTATAAAAATCATTGAATATAGGCAACACTTTTCCCAAAACAAGATCTCAAAGCATTTTACATATGTAAAATCATAGAACCATAGGATGGTTCCAATTAGAAGGGAAGTTCAAAGATCACCTAGTCCAATTCTCCTGCCATAGGCAAAGATACCTTTCACTACATCAGGTTGCTCAAACACTTCCCATAATGGAACATCCACAACTTCTCTGAACAACCTGTTCCAGTCTCTCACCACGCTCATCATCAAAAGCTTCTTCCTTGTATCCAATCTAAACCTACCCTCTTTCAATTTAATCTATATTAATTTAAATTAATTTAAAATATCTGAAGGAATTGCTGCAACCATCCCAGAAACAGCACTGGCAGTTTGGAACACAAGTGACTATGAAACTGAAAAGTGCTGAAAAGAATGCAATTGACTTTTCTGTAGCATAAGAAAAGAAACAAGCAAGCTTTACTGAATATTTATCAGATAAACAGCTACCAGAATTACAGACGTAAGTCACAGGACAATCTCACTCAGCGGCCTTCTGAGGCTATGTTTTTTTTAATTCCTTAAGATTTTAAGCTTTTTGATATAGGTGTTTATTTATTCCTTTAGAATTCTTCAGTCAGCACAGCTCTAGCTTTAAATGCAGTTTGAAGGACTTTGGTGTTTCTTTTTTATTCTCTTAAGTGGAAATATGCAAATCTTTTACCCCTTATTTTGCCATTATGTTATAAACATTAACATACCATTGAAAACAGAGGCAAGAAATTCATGCTAGCTTCCAGCAGTATTTAGAACTTAGCTGTAGAACTTACTCCTCTTCTACTCCTGACTTTATTATGGCACAAATCTATAATACAGGGACTCATGAGTTTCTTAAATCGGAAATTTAAAATTAACTATATTGAAATTCCATTTAATCAAATAGGCGCTTCTGTATAAAGAAAAAATTACTTTTTTTCCCCAGAAGTTTCCTCTACAGCAATTAAGTCTCATTACTAATTGCAGACCTTTCTATATGTCTAGTCTATGTGAAGTAATTCAACAGTATCACAGTTATATTTAGGGATTGCATTTGTACCACTAAATTAAATAACATTTTTTACCATTGGTTTTACTGGTATTGGTTTAACATGACAGGCCTTTTTGCTGCTTGATATTTTTTCACAGACTTCACATGATAGGCATTTTCCTGGAAATAAAAGGAGAAACTAGTAACTCTTGCAAATACTGGAAGCAGGCATTGCTTATACACAGTCTGCTTATTTGAATGTCTGTGAGATGGGTGTTTAAGGAGCAAGGTGTAAATATAACACAAAGAACAAGAACAAAAAGTAAAAGCTCTAATTGCATTACTGTTAAGATGCAGAAGTGCCAGAGTACAACTGATAGATTTGCTGGGGTAATTTGACAAAAGCAATAGAAAGAACACTCAGAAAATTGTTGTTAAGAAAAACCCAAACTCTGAATAGTTGAATAGTTTCATGGCCACAAGGAAAGTGATTTCTAAAAATTCTAAGCTATTGTTATATAACAACTGAGAAGGTTAAAATCATATAGCATGATTCATGTAATTGCTAGTATTACAGCTGAGCTATTTAAGAACAGAAATGCCACGTGAGGGAGAAAGGAAAAATAACCATACATTATGCATTGTTCTCCTCCTCACACACATATACATTTTCTGTGCCTTAATTCCTGCCCAGCTACCATTTGTGAAAACTATACATGGGAGATCTTGCATTTATTAATGAAAAAAGATCATACTGTGTTTCACTTAACTGTTCAATATCTCGATCACACTGTGACCATGATGGGGAATTTTAATGAAAGATGAGATAGGGATTCCTCACAGATTCAAGTTTACCAGTACAAAGGTCATTTCCTCAGGGCAGCAGTGCAGGGACATTAATTGTCCTTCGTACTGAATAGTGGCCTTATTCTCATATGAGAGCCTGCAGTTATGTGGACTTAGCTATTTGAAGGCTAGCAGAAAGTCAAAAGACAGAAAGCAGCTGGCTTAAAGCCAGTGCTTCATGTATTAATGTATTTCCCAAAAGGTGGCAAGATAAAAAACAAAGGGGAAAAGTCCACACAATGGGAGTTCTTATCATCAGAATTCAAGTGATAAAAACATACGAGCTTTTCTCTGTGAAAGAGAAATTACAGCTGAACAACTTCTCATTAATTAATAATAGTCATGCTACCATCACAAGGATCTAAGAACAGTAAGAGAGGAAAGATTTGTAAAAAGTAGTTATATTTTTATTAATTTTGTTTCTTTTAAATAGTCTTTCAAATTGTTTCCCCAAATTCTCCTCTTCATAGTAGAATACTCTGCTTTCCTATTCCTTTCCTATGCTGTTCTCCGGAATATTTATATTCATGTGATAATGTGTTTTCAAATGAAGTCTTACCGATGTGAATAATCAGGAAGACAAAGTGACTCTGTCAGAAGAAGGTGCATATCTGCTTTGACATGCCAAAAAGTGCATGATCATTGAAATAATGGGCAGTAGCAAAAACAGGTCCTGTGCCCTATTAAATGCAGTAATTACAATCAATAGCCAGCACCTGCTCAAAGAGAATGTAGAAAAAGAAATCTCTTACTCTCCTTATAATTTCTGTAGCATTACAATGTACATCTTCAGCTTGCCTCCCACAGCAGAATTTTTCAGTGTGATCAGAAGTCTTGATGATCATACTCCTACAATTTCCTCATCATGGGAAATCCAGGAGAGCTTTTTAGCTGGTAACTAATGCAGAAAGAACCTCTAATGTATATTGACAGGCTCTGTTACTCCCAAAGCCCCAAATTCCCAAATTCCCAAGAAAAGCTTTAGAGCACTAGAATGTGTTCTTTTATATAATTAGTCTTTAGAAATATTATTAAAAGTACTTAGTAACAGTTATTTATGAAAAAATGTCAAAAATTAATTACCTCTGAACTCATTTAATTTTAAACTGTAGGGTAATGATTCTTTGCTTTGGCCAGAGGAAAAAATATAGACATGTAGTTCATGACAAAGTCATTGTAGTTGTTCATGAAGGGCCTCACGAAAAATTAATTGGTAAGTACACCAACAAAATCAAACCTATGTGACTATCAAAGTCATCATAAACCTCAAACATAATCATTAAATTATGAAACATGAATCACATTTCTCACTGTGGCTCGTTTTCTTCCTGCACAAATGAAAAACTTAAGCATTTTATGTTAGGCTGAATAAAAGCCATCTAGGGATACCCAATAAACATCACTTCTGTCTTCAGCCATGTTTACTGAGAATTCAAATTCTATTGAATCAAGTGCATTAGGTTCTACTACTCTTTAAAACTGGTGGTGTAACTACTCATTTCTTTGGCTTTTCTTTGAAAAAGACCTTTAAGATAACTGTGTTAACCTATCACTGTCAAGTCCACCACTGAACCACATCCCTAAGCACCATACCTACACATCTTTTAAATACCTCCAGGTATGATGACACAACTACTTCCCTGGGCAGCCTGTTCCAGTGCTTCATAACCATTTAGGTGAAGAAATTTTTCCTAATATCCAATCTAAAGCTCCTGTGGTGGAACTTGAGGCCATCTCATCCTATCACTTGCTACCTGGGAGAAGAGATAGATACCCACCTTGCTACAACTTCCTTTTAGGTAATTGTAGAAAGTGATAAGGTCGCCCCTGAGCCTCCTTTTCTCCAGGCTAAACAACCCCAGTTCCCTCAGCCACTCCTCATAAGGCTTGTTCTCTAGACCCTTCACCAGATTTGTTGCCCTTCTTTGGACATGCTTCAGTACTTGTATTTGTAACTTAAGTACTTGTGTTGCCCAGGGATGTACTATAATGTAATACGGTAATGATAAAAACAAAATTTTACATAATTGTCTCATTTGTCTTTTTATTTCCAAGAAGGAAGAAAGCTAGATAAAAGAAAATAAAACTTATGTGAAACATGCTGGAAATCATCAATGCAACAAGAGAAAACACTTGGCATAAGGAAGGCTAACAAGATTATACCGTGCCTCTAGTGAATTGTGTATGATCAGAAAATAAGAAACTAAATTAGTCTTTCCTATTACTAAGTTTCCTGTCACAGCTAGGAGTCATTTAAAAGACATAAACAAAAGCTTTGTTATAGTTTATGATCTGATTATTCATAAGCAGAAAAACAGATATATTTCAGATACCCACTGTCTATTATATTGCTTTAAATGGATGATATTATATGCCATGGAAGAGAGAGGAGTGTTTCTAGTGTTGATTTCATGGATGATCAAATGTTAGTCCCCAAGATTTCTAACTCCACAAAAATACTCTTTGACTAAAAGAAATTTTCACAGGAACACAGGCTTTAATGGAACAACAATTTACAGAGAAGAAATGAATCTTGCAGAACTTCAGTATTCCCAACAGACTAATTTTGGAGAACTTTATTTTAAGTTCTTATTATATGTTAGGTTTCACAGTTTGAACATTTGCCAGTTGAGATCAAAGGAGAGATGTCATCAGTGTATATTTAAAGGAATATTATGTCATTAAATAATTCAATGGTCTCTCTGACCTCTGGAAATCCCAGAAGAGCTCTTGTTCATTGGTGTATATCAGACCATCAGCATCCAAATGTAATTTAGAAATCCAAGGATACAATTGTTATTTTTAAAATGGTACAGAATACTCCGAAACATTCTGATGTTATTTTGTTTCTGAAATATATTTAACGACACAGATATCTTAGAAACTAGTTGCATTTTTGCAATAAACCAGTAAGTCAGATTTTAGTAAATAGCTTATGATTAATGACTACGAATATCATGAACCACCATCCTCATCTTGGTGTTTTCTCTCAGTCCAGGTAAACTTGAAATTCAGTTCCTTTTCTCCTAAAGTCTGGTACAGGAGGTAGTGTTGACACAGATGGTTCAGCTTCCTCATTGGAGGTTTTCAAGACCAGTGTTGATAAATTCCTCTCCATCCACCATGTTTTGAACAGAAGGTTGGACTAGAGACCTCTTAAGGTCCCTTCTAAATTCAGTTGTCCTTTGGTCCTGTGAAACAAATGGTACAATGAAGCTCTGTGCAAATATCTTAGATTTAACATGGGCATAGATGTACCAGTACTAAGGACTGGGGCATATAAGCCTGAATAAATCACCACCCTGTAATTGTCATTATCCATTAGCTTGCATAAAGCATATAATTGCTTTTTTTCCCTGGCCCCTAGAATACACAGAGTCAATCTGTCTGCCTTTTCTACTTAATTTGTTGTCCACGTGTCAGGTTGACACAGAGCTAATTTGAATGTTTCTGCACTGCTAGGCAGATATCCATTTACTTCTCACTGCAGTAAGGACTGCTGTTTTTCTTAAAAATTTAGGATATAATTCTGAAGTAATTTGTTTTAAGTTTTAAGTCAAGACAACTCAAAAAAAAAGAAAAGAAGAGCTGCTTTAAGACAGAGAAAGGACTAATCTTGAAAACTGTGATTCTCATTATTTTTACTTATTCTGCTAACACTTATCTCTTGTTATGAAACAAACTATATATTTATCTATTTTTCCAGATAAATTCTGTAGATAGCTGACACTGTAAGCAGCTTGCAAAAAATATTCAGGAATTACATTTTGAAAATTATTCTGTTTCAGTTAAAGTAATAGATGACAGTTTTCAAAGTGCATTAGAAGTGTTCTTTTCATATCATTACTGGAATAATGCTATGTAATTTTCACCTGTAAAAACTTACCATAAGAATTTTAAAATAGTATATTGTGAACAATGTATCATATTAATTTATACATTATTCTTTCCATTATTTTTCCCCACTAATGAACTAAAAATATTGAGACAGATGAACTTTAAAAGATACATTTCAACCATCAGAATGAACACTTTGTTAAATTCTGCTTTGGGAACATATAAAGGATTATGTAGTGTTCAATTTTGATAGCTGAACTGCATCTAAAAGAATACTGACCGGGAAATATGGAAAATATTCAAAGCATTATTTTGTGTAACTTACTGAGTATCAATATAGAAAGTTCAGTATTAAAATCTGAACTATATTCAAGCCATGTGGGATTTTCTCTATATGGAAATGGAAATTTTTAAATCTTGTGCCTCTATTATTAGTATCAACTGTAAACCATTAGTAATTTCAGTACTCTGGAATTCTGAAAAATAGTTTTTAAATCATTAAATTTTGGGGTCCAGTGCTACCATCTTCACTGAAGTTGAGAACAGAGTTTAAATCCAGGTGCTACTAACACAATGAAGAAAAATTTTTTACATATTTTTTCAATAGCCCAAAGGCATATAAATGAGAGACTGAACTGTAACTTGATTACTTAATATACCACCCAAGATATTCAATCTTTTACTCACATTTGAAAATAAATCGTTAAAAAGAAACTACCAAAAATACCCCCAGCACTTTACTGTACTTTACCATGTATTTCTGGCTTTGAACAGAAGAAAAAGATATGCGAATATGTCATGTTTAAAGCTAAAATTTAATGGAGAGATGCATGAATCTGATGTAGTCATAGTACAGATATTTAATGTAAAATGGGCCTCCAAAGTGAAACTCCATGATTCACAGTACACTAATTACAATAATTTTTGCTGAAAAATAGCCTGGCTGTTGAGGTGTGACAGGGGAGCAAGGGGAGAAACATTTAAATGAAATTAAATTTCAGAATCTATTGGCCTTAGGTCTAGTCAATCAGCTAAGCTGAGAAGGATAACAAGAAACCTGCTCCCAAATAGGAAGCGGGGGGAGTGCTATGGAGAGTCACATGTACAAAATAGCACTTGTTTCTCCTCCCCCTGTCTGACTCCAAAGGTTCTGCTAGCTCTTCATGCCCTGCCTGGCCCTTAGTCTTCGAGCAGAATTGTCAATCCCTAGCATACCTTTGATAAGTAGAAAGCAGCTGGTGTCCCAAGGTTGGCTATTAATCTCCTCACAAGATGAAAGTAAACGGAGCTGAGTAATGCTTTGTAATTACTGATTCATGCACATCCTTCTTGAGGATAAAAGAAGTTTCAACCGTTCCTACTTTGAAGATGGATTAGTTTTAATTGATACATCATTACTCTGAAATTAATAAACTTGTGTTGCAAAAGTTTAGTCAAACCTGCCTGTTTAGGAATGTTTGAAAACATGAATCTGACTACTTTCTGCTAGGCTGCATTAGATAGAAGGATAGTGAGAAACAGTTACGGGATGTTAGTTATACCAGCTGTAGTGCTTTTTTTTCTTTTCTTCCCCCCCCCCC
>NW_010193122.1:7929-14280 GCF_000695765.1 Mesitornis unicolor
CCCCCCCCCTTCTCCTCCCCCCTTCTTTTTTTTTTCTCCTGGCCTATGATTTTCATTTCAGGATGTAGGAGAAATTAGCGTTTTGGTCCTTTTTTTATTTAACATTGATGGTGCTCAGCTTACTTTTCTGATGATACACTGAAATTTATTTGTGAGTTTATTATAAAATGCCTTTAAATAGCCTGAATTTACTATTCTAGAGAAGATTTTATATGTAGTTGGGAAAAGCTTACTGTTTTTATTTCAACTAGCTAATTCTGTGTTCTAGCTCAAAACACAAATGCTTAACTACACACTATGCTTTGAGTACAGGTTTGAGCAGTCTTTCTCTACAGCACTACTTTGAATCAGATATATATATTGGTAGTAAGAATAGAACAGGTCCCTGAGCTAAAACCTGTGGAGAAGTGTTACTTCAAAATAAATGTTCAGTGGAAAATGTCCTTCTTAAAAGAAAAACTATTCATAAGAACTTTCATATTTTTAAAAGGTTTTAATTTTATCTCAGAACCAATAAAAAGAGTATTAACAAAACTCAGGAAAAAAAAATATTTTCCTAAAGGTTCTATAATATTTCATTAATTGGATTGCAAAAAGATACAAGGACTACCTAAAAATATATGAATGTATTGAATGCTATAACAGTTTTATTTAAAAAAAAAAGCTAATCTCCTTCAAAGGGCAAGTACTTCAGCCTTTAGCTTGATTTTCAACAAACTATAGTAAATTGCTAAAAAATCAAATAAACCACTGAATTTCAGATTTGAATTTCATTATGCAGATGCTACTTGAGTATTTTGGTAGCAGAGAGTTATACAGTTTTAGTCTAACGTATATTATATCTGTCTTATATGTTAACTGATTGTTTTTCTTAAAGATGTAGCTATCTAAAAATAATTTTGAGATGGCACGGCTCAAGCAGTTGTCCAACAGATGCTTTCATAAAGAATGAAGATAAGAATAATGCTAGTAAAGCAAGAAAACTCCTTAAAAGATCTGAGAAAAATATGCCAATTCAGTAGCGAATCTTTATTAGGAAATGGCCAGGAGTTAGACAGATTTACAAATATTTAACAGCCCAGTGATTAGGACAGCATCTTAAGTATTTAAAGCCAACTCCATTACTTTACTTCAGAGTAAGGATTGAAATAAATTTGTCATTAATCAAATGCAAGTATCTTAAAATAAAATGTCAGAAAAACTGAACTTTAATAATTTTGGAATATAGGCTGTATTTCCTGTGTTTGTACTGACTGTATTCACATAAGTTAATTAATACCATTTTGAGTTTACTCTTTCTGTCATTCAGAAACTCTATAGGTTTTATGATAGCTTCAGATTTTGCTAAACTGAAGCAAACATCACTATATATATACAAATATCTGTATATTTGCAAGCTAGAATAAAACACAACAGACAGTCAGGTCTGTCATTAGGCCAATCCTTCATGCCCCATGTTGGGAGCCAAAAAAGGACTGTCATGGTTTAATTCAGCAGGCACCTAAACAACACGAAGCTGCTTGTTCATTCCTCCCCTCAGCCATGGGGTGCGAGAGAGAATTGGAAGAGAAAGGTCAAAACAATTGTTGAAATAAAAATAGTTTAATGTTTGGAATAAAATAAACTAATAATAATAATAAAAATTTGTAATCATAATAGGAACAACAATAATAAACCACATAAAGTTACACTCAGCTTAATCACCAGTTGCTGGCTGTGTGGTCTCAGCAGTGAATACTGGATAAGATAAATAAACATTGCAAGCACAACAGTTCCAGTGAAGACAGTGAAGTAGAAGGCCTTGGTAGTGGAACAATGGATAAAACACTCCAGGGATGTCAACCAGTGAGGCAAAGGAGAAGGCATCCCCAGAAAACTCCCCAATTTATAGTGAGTGTGACATTTATGGTATGGGTTAATTCTGTTGGTCAGCTTGGTCAGCAGCTTTGAGAGTCCCTGGCTCTTAGTCCCCCCAGCTTCTGCACCTGGCTATCTCAAAACTGCTAAAGACCTCAGTCACTGCTACCAGTACTGGTCAAAACCTAAAATAAAGAGACTTATCAACTGTGTTTTCCATTAAATCAAGTACTGGGAGTCTTCTCAGAAATGCAGTTCTGAATAGAAAACTGTGAATCTATCCCAGTGAAAGCAGGACAGACCCTTTATTACACTGTATCAGCTAAGGGGTTGCTTTTAGAAACACGTTAGTTTGCTTATATTGCTCTATGACTTTTTCTTTCATATACTCAAAGCAAGCTATAGAACATAAAGGTTTTAACTGTTGGTAAGTCAAAGCAAGCACCCACATCAAGATCAGTAATGTTACAAGGTGACAGTAAATGTAAAACTCTCAAAGCCCTGTAAATATTTTAAACCTGTTTCTGAAGATGTGCAAACAGTTGATGCAAATTCTGGAAGTACTGAAAGGCCTTCAGAAAGAGAATTGGAGCTGTCATCATTACATAACAAGACTGCAGTCTTTGAGAAAGTGCTGAAAGAGTTCTGAGTGTCTCAGTTATTAATTTCTTTGTGTTCTCTTTCTTTTGGGACTTCAGGCTCTTGATATATCACAGAATCACAGAATAGTAGAGATTGGAAGAAACCTCTGAAGATCATCTAGCCCAACTTCCCTGCTAGAGCAGAATCACCTAGAAAAGATCATATAGGAACACGTCCAGGTGGGTTTTGAACATCTTCAGAGAAGGAGAGTCCACAACCTCTCTGGGCAGCCTGTTCCAGTGCTCTGTCACCCTCATAGTAAAGAAGTTTTTCCTTATGTTTAAACTGAACCTCCTGTGTTCTAGTTTGTGACCATTGCCTCTTGTCCTGCCATTGGGCACAACTGAGAAAAGTCTGGTCCCATCCTTCTGACACCAGCCTTTTAGATATTTATAAGCATTAATGAGATACCCCCTCAGTCTTGTATTCACGAAGCTAAACAGACCCAGCTCTCTCAGCCTTTCCCAGTAAGGGAGATGTTCCAGTTTCCTAATTATCTTAGTGGCTCTGCACTGGACTCTCTCCATTCCTTGTCCTTCTTGAACTGGGGAATTGGACACAATATTCCAGATGTGACCTCAGCAGGGCAGAGTACAGTGGAAGGATAACTTCCCTCTAACTTTTTAATGCAACTCAAGATGCCATTGGCCTTCTTGCCCCTGAGGGCACATTGCTGGCTCATGTTCATCCTGCTGTCCAGCAGGACTCCCAGGTTCTTTTTCCCTGAGCTGAGTAAAGCAAAAAGGAACTCAATATCATGTGCTTAGGGGAAACAAAGGGTTAAGAGAATGAAATGACAGCACTGAAGGAAAATTTGAGAAATAGTAATATAGAAAGGAGAGTTCTTATTAAAGGCTGACTAAAGATGTCTTACAACTGATGAAATGACTGCATGTTAAAAAAGATCATGCTGTGATTACATAAAAGAAGGAGAAAAACCTTCCTAAGCAGGAGAAATTCAAGAAGAGACATCTGCAGTGGGGATACTTACAAAAATAAAATGAGGGAACAGCACAGAGAAAACTAGGTGGAATCCTACTGCTCCAAGACAGTAAAACAGTAGTAAAGAAATCCTCAAGAAGCAGGGAAACTTCTTTCAGCACTGAAGTACATACCAGAGTACCACTAGCTTTGTAAAAATTTAAAGACTTATGTGATTGACCCATATCATCTTAGATCAAATAACTATGACCTTCATTGCTTTCACAAGATAACCCTCTGCATTCTTATAGAATGACATACAGGACAAAAGTGAACACCTTACAACAAGTATAGAGTCCCTGATATTTTTTTTCCCCTTGTTTGCCTTGCTTACTGTACCTAAATGTTTCATGCTGATTTTGTCAACTTAGAGAAACTACTCACCTAAAACAGTAGCTCTAGATACGCCCCTAAGCATGTTTCTGTGCTATTTCCTTTCAGTCAAGTACTCTAATTTCGAGACTTTCAGAGTTGATGTTGTTTTGGTACAGGAGGTACCAAAGAATTTTGTAACCATGGGAACTGAGTTAAAGACAAAATATCTGTCTTAACAAAAAACTTTTCTTTTTTTTGTTCTCGTTATGTAGAAAGAAAAATTTTCATATATACTCATCTCTGCTGTTTTTTGCTTGGTGTTTTTTTGTGGTTTTTTTGGGTTTTTTTTTTGTCTTTTCATGAACTGGAAACAGAAGGAAGAGGCAGAAGCACAGGTTAAAATGAAGATACACTTTAAAGTTAAGTTCAGTGTATCTAGAAAACTGAAGTACCAGAAGTCCTACTATGACCTGCTATGATTTGTAAACTGAACATTTTAAGACACACTCATAGACTTCTATGCAATCTGAATCCTTTTTTTCTTTGTTGTCTTTCCAATGTAACCATCCCCAAATAGTTGATTTTATTTTTTTCTTTATAATACATGATAAAGAAGTCTTTTTTTTTCTTTTTATAAGCTCCTCTTTGAAGTAATGGTAAGATTCTCTGTTATTTTGATCAAAACTCAATACTCTACTGTGTATGTGTCAGTTTTATTACACAGCAAAAGCAAAGGTACTCCATTCCCTTGAAATAATATTTCTGCTATTAAGCTGACCATTAAATGTATAATTTTGTTAGGCAAATATCATTATATTAAATTAGTCACAGCTTTCTTGTTCTGTCCAAGCAGATCTTGATCACTCACTCGCCTTTCTGTAAAGCTGCAACTCAGTTTAATAATTCATGCTTCTCTACTCATCAGCTTTAGAAATCAAAATGGTGCATTCTGCTATAAATCATTCCCACTGTTGCATTTCATTTTAATGCACAGCAGCAAAATACTAACATAATTGGTGCAATCTGTTATCTACAGATATGTTGTGAGACACAGGTGGCAACCTACTTTTTATATGTAAGAGAAAACAAGACCTCCTTCACAACTTGAGTAATTTTCTAGAAATTTTAGTGATGGTAGGATAGCATTCATTTATTCTCACTCACAGTAAACTTTGATTCTGTTATAATGACTCACATAGTTTTTTTCTCATAAATTCTCATATGGCACCTTATTCAGTTTAAATCTGAGCTAGAATGAAGGAATACTACAATAAAACAGTAAAAAAAAAATTCAGTAAAAAGTATGTAATCCCATATTTTTCTCATTTGCTGTCTTATTCTACATAGCCAGTTTGCTCTGCGTACAAATTAAATCATTAATAATTTCTTTTCATTAATAGTAAAAGTGCTGTGGAGTAATACAAGTATACACAGGAAATAAAAAACAGACTTTTTTTCCCAATTTTAATAGTGGAAGAATATGAAATACAGTCAAAAACTCTCATTCCTACTATATTGCTCAATCCCATTTGTCTGAATTGCATGCTAACCAGCAACATTTGCCACAGCTCTCTAATTATAGGTAGAAGTGATTTTAGACTTAACTGAGAGACAATATATTGAAGGTATTTCAGAGATTCCTTAGTTGGATAAGAGTTATTTAACTAATATGAAGGTATACTTGTTATATGGAAATAGAATTGTTGGAAATTATTTTGAAAAATACTCCAGGTAAAATATCTAGAGTTGGTAAAAGAGTGAAGACATCACTCTATGAATAATTCATAACAATGCAATAATATAAAACAAATTATTTGACCTTTAAAAATATTGTCTGTTTTAACCAAATACTAGCTGTCTTCAGCAGCCTTCATTATTTTTCTGAATCATTAGAATTCATTGCAATAGGAATTTGACTCGACCTAATACTCCATCAGAATTTTCCTGTAATTAATTTTTCTAAAATGACTGAGACAAAGATTTCAATTTTTTAAATGGTTGCAGTCCACACAGGAACTTCACTGACTGCTAAAAGCAGTTCTTATGGTAAAATCAAGGTTGAAAATGTGAACTGAATATAAAATAAATATATCCTGAGTAATAAAAGAACAATCTCACTGAGGAAACATCATGAGTTGTTCCACTTGGCACATTTTAAGTGCCTTGGGAAAAAAAATGCAATATTTTCTTGCATTAAAAGAAAGCACTAAGTATTTTACACTGTTATTTTCAACTCCAATTTCTGGTTTTGTACTGTTCTTCTTTATTAATTTCATTTTCTGTGGTTGATCTGTGTAGAGAACTGTGTGGGATCCATTTACAAATTACTTCTGTAACAGAAACCTGCATACCAGCACTCAAATACATTTTGAAGCAAGCTAGCAAAAATAGCTTTCATCCTCTTTTCCTTCTTTAAAGAAGAACTTCCACGGAAAGAAACTGAAACAGAATTAATCAAACCAGAAGAACCTCCCTCTCACAAGAAAGCCAAAAGCAGATTGGCTTTGTGATGATGTGAGATGATATTGCCACAAAAAACATTCTCTGCTCCTGCTG
>NW_010193122.1:14311-38565 GCF_000695765.1 Mesitornis unicolor
GCTGCCTCTTCTGTTGCCAAACCGGCTGCTATCACCACATCATCTGTTGGTCCTGTTCCATGGTTTTGTATGAAGGGCCAAGGGAACAAATTCTAGATAGATTGTCTTCTGCCAAGATAAGGAATGAAGCAATTTGGGAAACCAAATGATGTAACCACTAGTGCCCAAGATCAATAAACCTTGCCAATTACTCTTTGGCACCAAGGTTTGAGAAGAATAATCAAAAAAATACGCATAAGGATATAACTTTGGAACAGGTTTGGAACTTGATAAGAGTTATGAGAAAATGTTAAATGTATCACACCAAGGACTTTGAGCAGGATTAGAGACAGAACTTTGATATAAACAGAAGATAAGTATTTAGTTGCAATTGCCATTGTTAAAATGACTAATAATGGTAAAGGGAAAAGAAGTTATGAAGCAGAATAGATTCAGTAGTATAATTTTTAAAATCCTTCAGATATTTAGAGCCAAGGAAAGGCATGATGATTTTCTCAGATATTCAGAAGTTTTTTCACTAACTCAACACCTATTATGTGAAAACACTGTAAACTGCAGCCTCAAACAAAACCATATGGAGTACTCAAAGTCCTCCTTGGATCTGGAGGAATCTAATACGGATGTCAAGAAAATAGGCCAGCCGTTTACATACAAAGCCAAGCTGCCATCTGGGCCTGCTGAATGTAGAGCCCAGTTGGTGAAATCTGGTGTACTATGGGGATGTAGGCACCAAACTACGAGAACATTGCAACAATTTCATGTAGGTCACAAACAAGAGTCTGGTAATAAATTATATATTTGAGTTAGATTTAAACTCATTATCTTCTTACAAAGTATTCTTTATCCCATTGTTTAATTTATAAAGTGTTTTGTTCCTTAAGCTTCTTTCCATTGACACTTAGTTGTAAATATGAATGAATAAAAGTATCATGCATTCTTAATATTTATTAGTATATATAAAATTAAATCATACCAGCTATGACTTTTTCCCCACAGCATTTTATGTACAGATCTATGTCACATATAACTTCAATCATTACTATTAAACAGCCACTTCAAGTTAAAATGCAGCTTTTACAGCACAGAGTCAAGAATTACTCAAGAGTTCAGAGCCACAAATAACACAGCATCTTGACCACAGTGTTAACCACTGACAATTCAGGTAAAGCTTTTAAAGAAAAAAAAAAAAAAGAAAAAAAATAAGTCAAGTTAGCATTTAGCCAGAAGAATGGCTTTTAAATGCCTACTCCATAAGGAAAAGTGGTGTAAGAGCTTTCAAAGAATCTTTTTATGCCTCATCCAGAATGTTGCACTTCTAGGTATAAATTGGCCTTTAGCATCATCCAGAAACAATCACTCACTAACAAGGCAAAGCATGTCATATTCTTAGACCAGATGTTGTAACAGGAAGGTGGTGGCTGGGGTTCTCCCATCCAGATACAGACATCCTTCATCTCTTTCAGGTTATAGGATGTGACAGAATTTCAACTGACTGTGATCAACAGTAGAAATGTTAAAAATTCTAGCTGCTATAGAAAACACTGGTCAAAACATATTTATAAATATTCACTCTGTTAACTATATCCCTATGAAAAACATACTGGCTTGTGATAGAGGAAACATAGACATCACTTTTGCATATTCCCTTGAGACAATACGTTGATTAGTTTCTCAATCTGCTTCACACAAGCCAATAGCTCCTCTAAAGGAAATTGATGTTTCCAGTGAGAGAAATACCAGACTTGCCAAGGGACTGAAATTATTTTGACACTATAATTTCCATAGAATTTCCTAAGTGTGCTGTCAGAAACTGGTATTGGTATCTCAGGTTTACTATTGTTTACCATTCGCTTTAGATTTGTGATTCCTTCAGACTATGTGCCAGAATGAACACTGCTGACATGTCTTGGTTCAGACAACTCTGAGTATCTCTGACAGCACTGGGAGAAGTTAGCGTTTGGGCTGGCAAAGCAGAAGCAGAGAAGGCAATACACTAACAGCTGCAAATTTTTATGAAGAAACCCTATCTCCCATAATGCATGCTTATGGCAGACTGAGATACAGAGTCATAGAATCATAGAATGATTAGAGTTGGAAGGGATCTTAAAGATCATCTAGTTCCAACCTCCCTGCCATGGGCAGGGACACCTCCCACTAGAGCAGGTTGCTCAAAACCCTGTCCAACCTGAGTCTGAACACTTACAGGGAGAGGGCATCCACAACTTCCCTGAGCAACCTGTTCCAGTGTCTCACTGCCCTCACAGTAAATAATTTCTTCCTAATATCTAGTCTAAATCTACTCTCTTTCAGGTTAAAGCCATTCCTCCTTGTCCTATCACTACTTGCCCTGGTAAAAAGCCCCTCCCTAGCTTTCACGTAGGCCCTCTTCAGGAGCTGGAAGGCTGCAATAAGGTCTCCTCAGAGCCTTCTCTTTTCCAGGCTGATCAGCCACATCTCTCTCAGCCTATAAATAGTATTACTAGCAAATTCAGATAGCAATGCATTTTCTTCAAAGTAAAAGACAACTCTGACCTACATCAGTCTTACGATGAATGGCAGCCCTTAGTTAGACCCAGGTTTGTCAAATTATTTTCTTTAGAGCCACTAGGCTAATTACAATTAAAGATTGGCCAATTTAACAAACATGATGGTGAAAAATCATGGAATTTTTTTATTTTTAAATATGCTACCACTGATGAAGCAGTGTAAATAGGAATTTCCTTCTTAAATTATGCTTAAAAAAAGCAATCTTCTTATGCCTTACTCAATGTGTTCTAAAAGAGTTTAAAATTCTTTTTGGTCAGCTACCAATAAATACTTTGGAGAGTACTAATTAAGATTTTTAAAAGATTATATATTAATTTAGTGCTATAGAACATTCTTTTAAAAATAACATTTATTCATGTTCACGAGTTTTTTATGACTAAATTTTGCAGTCCATAGTAGTAATACTCATAAATGTAAGTCAAAGGGGTTTTCCTACAGCATTTACTACAGTCAAAAATACCGATATAAAATGTGAGTAAAGTGTGAATTTGAACTTAAGGATCAGATTACAACATGCAGAGATAATGTACTTTCACAAAGGTATATCAAAAGTATATCAAACTTCACATTTTCTTTACAGTTTTATCCAAATGAGAAAGCATAGCTTAAAGCATTTGAACCAAATGACAGAAACTTTATCTTTGATCCTCTGCTATAGCTTTTATAAGTTTGTACATTGAATATTCACTACACAGTTAGTAATATGTTTTTGCTTCTCTCTGTGCTTTCAGCAAATTTAGGCCTCTTTTGGTCAATGCCTTGGGAATGCTGTCAGCAGAAGAGCGTGTAAATCTGAGATTTAATAAGATGCAAGTGCACGTGTGCATATGTGTGCACGATAGCATCAGTCATCAGAATGATGGCCTGAGAGAAAAGGTCTCATATTCTGAGCATTCACTTTAAAATACTGTATTGCAGAGATCTAGTGATAGATGCAGCCCTGTTTTGAAGTGTCACTACCCTACTGAAATTCCAAGAAGATTTTATTTCTTTGTATGAAGTTGATGATGATTATGATTATAGGCTCAGTGGCCTGTGAAATGTAATATCCTGTGTTTTTATCTCCTCCTTATTTGGCCTATCATTGAAATCACTTTCTCCAATACTTTCAGAAAGTCAAATGGAAGTCATCACATTCCTTTAACTTGGCACAAAATAAAAGACACAGCAGCACAAAGGATACCTAAAGACTCAGTTCATGGTAGCAAACATGTTACATACCAGCTGCTGAGTTGGACATGAACTAGACTATTCTGATCTTAGATTCAGGCTTCCCATGTATACATGCAGTATACATGCACTAACTGCAGGGCTGTTAGTGTGACCTCAGTGCTGGGGAATGTTATGGAGCAGATTATCTTCAGTGTCATCATGCGGCATATACAGGACAACCCAGTCAGCATGGGTAATGAAAGGCAGGTGCAGTTTGACTAACCTGATCTCCTTCTATGACAAGGTGACCTGCTTAGTAGATAAGGGAGAGTCTGTGAGTGTTGTTTACCTATACTTTAGTAAAGCCTTTGACACCGTTTCCCACAGCATTCTCCTGGAGAAACAGGCTAGTCATGCCTTGGATGGGTGTACTTTGCTGGCTGAGAAGCTGGCTGGATGGTCAGGCCCAGAGTGGTGGTGAAAGGAGTTGAATCCAGTTGACAGCCAGTCACAAGAAGTGCTCCCCAGGACTCAGTATTGAGGCCATTTCTGTTCAATATCTTTATCAATGACAAGGATGAAAGGATGGAGTGCACTTTCAGTAAATTTGCAAATGACACCAAATTGGGTGGGAGTGTTGATCAGTGTCCTGGTTTACTGGAAGAGTAAACCAGCCAGTTTTAAAGTCAGTCTTCTGTTGAGGAAAACTGCATCTTTGTAAGGACTACAACACTATTTCATAGGAACAAAGTTGATAAGACACTTTGGATGATCCTGATATGCAGGTTACCATAGTGATCAAAGTCTTTGACAGCTTTGAGTTAACCAGGTGCAGAAGTTAGGAGAAGCAAAAGCCAGGGCAGATGACCCAGGCTGACAAATCAATAATTATTCCATACCATAAATGTCACATTCACTATCAACTGGGAAGTTTGCTGAGGATGGCCCTCTTCCTTCTCTTCCTGCCTCCTGCTCCATCTTTACTCTTCTATGATTGACAACTTGAGAGGGACTTGTTTACACTCCTACTCCACCACAATATTGGCTGAGTATAACTCTGTGTATTTTATATTATAATTGTTATTAAAATTAGGTTTTATAATTATTTTATTAAATATATTTCTATTTCAACACACAAGTTTCCTTTCCTCTACTGACCCCACTCCTGAGGTGAGGAGGAGAGATAGAGCAACTATAAACCACGACAATCTGCTTGATGGCAGACATGCTCTACAGAAGGATCTGGACAGGCTGGATCAGTGGGTCGAGGATAACTGCATGAAGCACAACAAGGCCAAGTGCTGGGTCCTGCACTTAGGTCACAACAACACCATGGAATGCTAGGGCCTGGGGAACAGTGGCTAGAAAACTGTCTGGCAGAAAAGAACCTGGGATGCTGGTCGACAGCCAACTTCCTATGAGCTGGCAGTGTGCCCAGGTATCCAAAAAGGCCAAAAACATCCTGGCTTTTATCAGAAATAGTGTGGTCAGCAGGACTAAGGAGTTATCATGCCCCTGTACTCAGCACTTGTGAGGCCGCACCTCAAATACTGTGTTCAGTTTTGGGCCACTCATTACAAGAAGGACATTGAGATGCTGTAGTGTATCCAAAGACAGGCAACAAAGCTGATTAAGGGTCTGGAGCACAAGTCCTGTGAGTAGTGGCTGAGGGAACTGGGGTTGTTTAGTCTGGAGTAAAGGAGGCTGATGGGAAACCTTATTGCGTCCTTCAGCTCCCTGAAAGAAGGTTGTAGTGAGGTGGGTGTTGGTCTCTTCTCCCAAGTAACAAGTGACAGGACAAGAGGAAATGACCTAAAGTTGTGACAGGGAAGATTTATATTGGATATTAGAGAAAATTTCTTCACTGAAGGGGTTGCCAGGTATTGGAACATGCTGCCCAGGGAAATGGTGGAGGCACCATCCCTGGAGGTATTTAAAAGATATGTAGATAGTGCACTTCAGGATATGGTTTAGTGGTGGACTTGGCAATGCCAAATTAACAGTTGGACTCAAATGATCTTAAAGGTCTTTTCCAACCTAAACAATTCTGTGATTCTATGCTTGTGATGCTGGCATCTCAAAGTCTTGTTCAAACACAAGGAGAATCTTCATGGAATTGCAGGGAGGATTTCAAACTCAAACACAAATAATGTCTATGCATGTCAGAATATGAGTGCATACTTCATTCACTATTACTATTTCTTTCCTTTTCCAGTTTTTCTTTTTTCCTAGTAATTTGCTGTGCTGCAAACTGAGTCAATTAATTGTTGTTTTATACAGCAAGATATGTACAGATCTAATTTGAATTTCAATTCAGATAAAATACTTCAGATGAAGCAGACACTGGTAATCAAATCTTAAAGTTATTTTATAGGTAAGGCAAATCTTGATTTTATTTCAGAGCACTGCTATCTTGCCTTCCTTGTAAAGGACATTTATTTTAACAGGTTGTAACAAAAACATTAAAAATCCTTCTATAACATACAGCTGCATACCATATACTGGATGATACTGTTGCCACTATTAGAAACATATGCATTGCTTGAACTATGTCTTTGAAGTATGCATAATCCTCATGATTCTCAACCTAAAACCATGCTGGCTGGGAGCTATTTACACCCAAGTTTCTTATTTCATTTTCTGTAATCCACCAAATCAATATGTCTCTAACAACCTGAATAGTGCCCACCAACTTCCTGAAGAGCAGAATCAGATTCTTTTTCATGTTCAAAATTCTTATGTAAATTTTAAATATTTTAACACTATATGTGGTGGTTACTCTAGATACAAGAATGGAATATCTGCACAGAGCATTAGCAGTTGCTTTAGTTCAAATGCCACTTTTCACATAAAAGCATGATTGTATCCTCATTATTCATACAGAAAATCTTTAACAGGATATCAGTGAGGGACTGAAATAATTTTGTCCACATTCAATATGATATTTCTTGTTATAGAATGATAGCCTTCCAGCAAAATTGGTTTTTCAAATATAGCTTCCTTTAAGTGTGTACACATAGTGTGTGACTGTCTGTGTCCAACTGTGTCTGCATGCAGAGCTTTTGAGTTGCTTGTCTTCATCAGAATCCACTGATGCATTTAACCTCCAGCTACACCTCCTCTAAAAGCTCTTCCCTTGCAGCTCTTTTCTCCATACTAACAAAGCAATTAGAAGCAACTGTTCTCTCATACAAGAGATTATCATCATCAGAAGTTATGTTTCTGAACAGTTATGCAAATGACTTAGTGTCACAAAAACAATTTTGTTATTCAGCATAGGCTTGATTTTTGTTTCCTCTGTTGTTGTGACTCCATCAACATTAACACTTCATGCTACCTGAGGAGTTGAAGGCAATAAGCTGGGAGCCAGTATTTTGACCTACAATTTTCTGTTGTGAATTTTCTGGTACTTTGCTACTGTTGACATGGTGATCAATACCATCATATTGATTAGACACTTTGTATGAAGAACCACAAGACTTTGCTAAGACTTGTATCCTATGTTTAGGAGCAGGTATGCTGAATTTCCCTAGAGGGAGTGTTTATGTTATCCAGTAGCTGGGTTTTTTCCAAAGAACTGGAAGTAGACCATCAACAGAAAATGACTATGGAGTGACTAAAGATTAATAGATTTAGTAAAAGCCTGTAATCTGGAGATGACAGATACAAAACTTTTCTAAGAATCTTCTACACACAGTTTCCTCAACTCCATAATAGGTGATAGTACTTGAGCATAGTAATATTGTTTTACTAATTATATAGCAAAAGATAGTCTTGTTCTTGTGATTGCTCTAAGTTCATCACTGACTGCCTAATGGCTATTTGCTCTGATTTAAAGACGTTAATTTTGACCTTGGCATGAGAACATACTTCAAATGAGCACAACAGCACATGACTGTACTCACATTAACAAGACCATATGCTCCCTAATGAAAGGCAGCCTTGTTTAAATGAGAAAGCTACAGGAAAACTGTTTTTCATGAAGAACAGATGTTAAACATTGTTTCCATTTATGTATAGCCGACAGTTTCAATCTCTAGATCTTTCCAACAAAGCGTATGGAGGCCCCAAATATGTACAACTCCAAGGATACCTCACAGTTATAATAGTATAAGATTTTATTTCCCTATTTTCTAGACACTTCTGTTTTGATTTTCTGTGATAAATTCTACATTTAAAATACATCTTTTAGCCCTAGATGCACTATTCTATTAAAAACATTATTTACTCCAGACAACAAACATCTTATTTTCAAACTATGAGCTGAATCCATTGAACCTGATTGTTGTCTAAGGAAGACAGTCCTTCCTAAGAATTTAATATGGGCTGAAAAATTCTTCTCTAATCACTCTTTACTTTTTTCCAGTTTCAACACAAGCTTCTCCTGAGAGAGAAACACTAACTCTCATTTGCAAATTGCAAGAAAGCAAGAATCCATGAAGTGTGCAGTCTGAACCTCTGAGAACGCAGTTCATACTGTTTCACAACGGCTGTTTAAAATTATTTTGTCTTTCAAAAGCAAAATATTTTTTGTCCCATTAACTAGGTTTTTACTGGTTCTAGACCACCATAGTGGTGTCACTGCACAGTGGAGAAAAAGAGACAACCTTTCAGTAATTGCAACATAATTTTACTTCTGAAGAACTGGAAATGGTTTCCATTCAAATCAGCTTTTGTCAGGCAATTCAAATACACAGTACTAATAACTGGAGAGGTAACATGGCTGTATACAGAGGAGTAATACTTCCACATCATTTGTAGAATGGAAGAAAATATCCATTGACATTATTATCCTGTTCTCTAAAACATCCCTGCTGTTTTGGTTTCAAGAAGGTAAAAACTACAACTGCTTTGTTGTGGGTTTGTTTTGTGAAAGACTGACTCTGTCAGTGCAAAGCACAACCTAATCATTTAATACTCCCATTACACTGAACAATACTGCACAGGAAACTTAGATGTGTCTTTGCATATAATGTCAAATCTTAAAACTAAACTATGTGGGTCATGTGCACAAGCAGAAGTGCAGCTACATAGTGATCTTTCAGCTCTGCAAAGAGAAACTGAGCTGGCTTAAGCACTTTTATGTCTAAATAATGAGGCATCTTTTTCTAATGATTATGCAATCTGTAATTTAATGTCCTTTTTGTTCCAAGTACCAAATGCATCCAATTTCTTATTTAAAGCAAGAATATGTACAGGACTAGGAACTTAGATAACAATCATGATTTACACATTTAGTCAGCGGAAAGGACAGTAAAATCCAACAGCTTTTTTAATGCAAAATATTATCCATTATGTTTCAGTTACAAATGGATCACCACACTGTTTTGCACCTGAAGATGCAAATATCACTCACAATGACAAGAATTTACTCTTACTTATGTCTTGAAGTGTTTTCATTGACTTCATTTGAGCTTCAGACCTTATTCTAAGTCATATTTGGACATAGTGTATGAACAAAGGCTGACTGAAATGAGTAAAGGCTGAAATTCCAAATCCAAATACCTAAGATAAAGGAAAAGCAGCCAAAGGAGAAATTTGTTTATTTCAACTAATTTGATGTTACATATAAGATAATTAAAACCCACCAAAATGAAAAGGGTAACCAACAAACCTTAAACTGATAGCTGTAACAACTAAGAAAGTGCTGAAAGAATAATTGCTGTGAAAATGGAAACTTATGCCGTATTCTAGAAGACATGACTCATAAATAAACCTTTTCTTAAAGGTCCTGCTCCTAAATCATAAATCTCTTTCTTCCCAGAGTGGGAAATATCATCTGTAGTATTCTGTAGTAATTCTGTGTAGTAATGCACCCATTTTGAGACTCATTCTGAGAAAAGCATACATGTTCTCAAACTAAGTACACAAGATGTAATCATAATATGCAAATAGCACATATTCTGCAATAAGCAAGAGACAGGGTTGATGTGGGGAAAAATTGTACATATTGAGGTATATGACAGCCAAGAGATAATGGGAATTCAGTGAACCTATTTTCCTGGTTTTGAGTCCTTCCGGTACCCATCAGGGAAAGAAAAGCAGGCATGCAGCCTGAAGTAACCACCACTGATAATGTTTTCCTGTACTGCTAAGCTATCCTGTGTTGAAAATGTCATCAGATTCTTCTGATGCCATTTCTTTATCTCATGTCGGTACCACCACAGAGATTAACCTGACAGTCAAATTCACTCCATTCATTGGTAAGACCAGGTTTCATTGCACTCTGAACCCTTCCACTTTACCTGACATTTCTTTTCCGATGAGGAAAAATTACTTAGCCATAACTATGCAACCAGCATTTTCTTTTTTTGACATGCTAAGTTCCAGACAGGCTAAGATATGTTGATAATATTCTGATCTGAAATATATGTGTGCACTATACAGTCACGACTACATTTTATAGTATGGAAAGTGAAGCAGTGAAGAAAAGAGAATTTCAGTTTTGTTCACTCACAGTAACAGTATCATCTCTTATTTGAGGGTTTCAAAGTGCTTTACTTGCATTTATTAGATAACTAATTACATACCTACTCTCTGAGGAGAAGATAAGTATTTTTATTTTCATATGACAATTGTGTAAACTGCTGAGATTCAGTAGTTTGGGGCATGATCCTCAAATCCTTAATCACTTAGCCCTCAGAATTACCCAGCAGCTCACTTCCTCTGGAACCCCCCTGCCACACACAAACACACACACAAACCAAATAAGAATCATTTTCAAAACACAATTTATTCCAGTGGTTTGGCTGTTAAAAGAAATACATGCACCTCTCCTTATCCTTCTTACATATTTAATTCCTGAAGTGCAAATCAGATGCAGAAGCCATACAGTGTTTTCAGTATTGCAAAGATCCAAATAGTTCAGATCACATGAAGGATCCCGTTTGTTTCCCAACTGCATGCATGTCAGTTGCAATCAAATTGCAAAAGGTTCACTTCTAATTCAGTAAGTTTTCTGTTTTGAGTAAAAAATTGTTGTGTAATGCAAGGTTTCCAGGAGCAGGTTCTAAACGTCACTTAAGATCAATCAGCAAGTTTATAATACCAAATCTAACAGACATGCACACCATTTCCTCTCTCTCAGTTATTAATTAAGAAATTAATTTAGAAGGTTTGCATTTCTCAAAATATTATTACAAGAAAAAAATACAGTCATATGTATTCAAATGGCCATGTCTGATTTTTAAAAAATTATTCGGAAAAGCTCCTTGAGTATTATTTGCTGATAATCTGCTATATAAGTAAACAGAAAAGAAACACATACTGACATAAAAGAAATAATTATAATCTTTTGAAGAGGTTAGTCTTGTAAGGATTCATTAATTTTAAACAATTTTTGTGATTCAGTAATAAAAACTGCCTGTACCTTTCGTAGGTGGAAGGCTTATAAAAATCAAATTTTATTAAACAAAATGAAAAGGTGCTTTAAAAACTTTGTCAGGAGGATTGACTTATTCATGAGCTTGTAGTCAGGCTAGTGAAATTATTTGAGTGACCTGAAGATTACTTCTCTTTTAATAAAACGTTAATAAATATGGATTGTCCCTAATAAAAAGACATAGATGTGGTTTGCTTACCAACCTTTTTTTTTAAGGTATACAATATATCCAGAGAAACCTCTAAACCTCCCCCCTAGCCAGGGGAGGTTGAGATTTGATATTAGGAAAAAAATATTTACTGAAGGAGTGGCCAAGCATTGGAACAGGTTGCCCAGGGAAGTGGTGGTGTCACCATCCCTGGCGGCGTTTAAAAAATGTGTAGATGTGGCACTTCAGGACATGGTTTAGTGGGCATGGTGATGTCGGGTTGACAATTGGACTTGATGATGATAGAGGTCTTTTCCAATCTTAATGTTTCTATGATTCTAAAATTATATGATACTATAAAGTTTCTGTGCAAGCATTGATTTTTTTGTTTTATAAAAAAGGAAAACAGAGCTAGACTTATTTTACGGTTTAAGGGTTACCAGCCTGAAAGGGAAGGACGGGTGGTGTCTGTAGGACCCTGGGGGGTCCGAGATCAGTACTGTTCCCTCCCCTTTCCGGCCACAGGCTATAAAAAAACGAGGTTTTCGCGGGTTTTTCCTGGTTTTCTGGGCTGCTTCCTGTCGCATCTCAGGACGGCTGGGCCTGGCTCCACGTGCTCGGCAGCATCCACCACCATCCGCTCCTGGCACCACTGCGGTCCCTGGTGACAGTCACAGCGGTCACAGTGGCCATGGGGCTCAGACACTTCCACTTGGGACTACTGGGATAACTACTTGTTAATTTCCTTTTCCCTGTAGTTTTCATTAAACTTGTTATAGCCTTGTGAGACACACAGATCATGACTCATGTCAGAATAAGGAAGAAAGCTTTAAGCTATGCTTAGCAATATTTTAACAGGGAAACAAAGCTCGATGGTTAGAAATTAACCACAAACAGGAGATAACCAGCAGGAGTTGCATCTAGATAAGGGGGCCAAAAAGGAGAAGATTAACAAATTGCATCATTCGAAGGGTAAACAGATAAGTGAGTCGGACTACGCATGAGCTAAACCAAGAGGTGAAAAGTTCAGACTGAGAGAGACTCCTGACTTCATCCCAAAAGCAACCAGCAGAGACCACCGGAGACCCCCTGAAGAATTGTAGCGCATGCACAGTCGTAATGATGAATATGCATAGTAGTTCAGGGAAATCCTTTGTATAAACCCACCCCTTCCAGGAAAAATAATGAATATGCATAACCAAGCGAGAGAGAAAGCCTACGAATGTCCTTGTCTGGTGTGCGAGCATGGGGGGGTGAGACGACTCCCCTCACAACCAGCGCTGTTTTGCCTTTGCTTTACAATAAACCGAAATTATGATTGACATGAAGTGAGTCTCATTTCTCACAGTCTTAACTTCCAACCTTGTGTGAAACATCTGTTCTTCATTCAGTTTTTTCTAATCCTCCCCTTCAAGGGTGGGGGACAACAGAGAGAAAATCCTGCTCCCTGGGCTTGCTCTGAGCCCTAAATGGAGACAACTTACATCTGTAAATTTTATTATTTGATGTATAATTTTATAACTCTTTAGTGATGATGCACTGCTGATTTATTTTAGCCTCACTGAAAGTGTGGCCATACCTGTTTATTTTCTTTGTTGACTTTTGAAGTGTTACAAGGATATCTCAGAAATGTTTTACTTGATTTAAATTTATGAGTTTTTACAAGAAAATCTAAACTTGAATTGATAGGACCATTTGAAAGAAATATAGAAATGCTTCTAGTCTATAAAATAGGAGCATAGATGTTGCTACATGAATAAACTATTTTGCATAGCTTTGCAGGGTAAGTGATTATGATCTTAAAATTCTACACCACTAAAAACCTGTATATGGGCCTTGAAACCTAATGCTGCAACATAACTAGAGAAAACCTTTACACAATATACATGAGTGAGGACATAAAAATTACACTCATATGTTTCCATGACATGTTAATGCCTATTTTTAATATATTCTTTAGACAATGTAATGAGAAACATGCTTGTACTTAGTATTTGGTCTACATCACAGCTGCTATACACTGTCAGGCATCAAACAGACAAAAGCTGCCCAGAGAGGATATCTGAAAATTTGCACTTCAGAAAAAGAATCTTGGAGTGAGAAAAAGCTTATGTGATTAGCTCCAACATGTGCTATTTGATGTTTATTAATGGAAGATCTGAGCTATGAGGAGTCTTAAACAGTAAAACAACACGTTAACAGATGCTAAAGGAAATACATTTTAAGAGAATAAATTTTTCTCTCTGTACCAAAATGGTCCAGGAAGGTGAACATTAGCTGTTAGAGGTGCAAGCATATGAAGTATGTGAAAGGAACTAGAGGGTGTCACAAAATGTTTACAGTCTCCATCAGCATGGATGATGGAGGATACTGGCTAAGTAACAGCCAACAGCTGCTGAAATTCATCAGAACCTCAGTCCTACAGAAAAAAATCTCAGATACAGTATTGACTCAATCCAAGGAGTATCTCCTTAGTGAATGGTACAATAGCAGAGAGAGATTTCTTTGTATCTTCCTTACCTTGAAATAAGTTACTTACCAGGATAACTTTTCCTGTGCCAAGTGCTGTGCTGCTATGACTACCCTGCTTCTGATGTGATACCTGGTTTCTCTGAAACCAAATTGGCACTCCATGCACAGCATTGCAATTTGCAGTATTGGGAAAGTAATAATGTGGATTAAAAGTAAGCCACTTTCCCTTTTCAGGTTTTCAAAGTGTAAACTTGTTTTAGCTGATGAGTGAGTGTTGTCATCAAAGTAAGCTCTGAATAGATTTAGACTTTTTTTTGCTTACCAAGTCTTCATCCTGTGAAATCTGGCTTGTGTTTTCTCCAGACTGAGAAAACTGTCATATTGCTACCTTTCTTTATTTGTTTCTATTATTATGATTATGATGATACATGAATAATACACTCAGGAGTGCTAGAATACTTCTGCAAAAGATAACTAGTACTTTTCTCAGTATATATGTGAGACGGACAGTATAATTATTATTTCAGTTTGGCAAACTATGATACAAGCAGAATAACTGTTAGTCTGTGATAATGATGAGACCCTTTTTTCTCTTGAAATCACTGGGATAATACTTCAAGCTAGTGCAAATCAGAGTAGTTCCTTTACAATCAATACAATTGACATATACTATCTACGGATTTGCTTCAGCACCTGAAAACATTTATAGACAGTAGGTACTTACAGGTACTTCTCACAGTAAGTAGGCAATTTTTCTATTATATCAGTCAATGCTCAAACCTTGTAAAGACAGCAAACTGACTAATTATTTTTGTCAAATGTCTCTAAAACTGCGTATTTACCATTTGTTTACATAGGAATTATTACATCACTGCTGTGTTTCCAAGGCAAAAACATGTAGTTTTATGGTAGGAAAATGCTGTTTTCAGTAAAAGGAACAGGATACTTCCACAAAAACAGAGATAATATAATCACTGAAATGAAGTCTTGGAGAAGACAGGTTAATATCCAACTCTTGCAAACAGTAACCTAAACATTTCCTTTAAAGCACTGTTAAGGGAAATAGAGAAAAGTAAGGTCCATCTCATATCTTGAATACCACTTGCGTTAGGTATGTCCTCTGTTTGGAGAGTGTATAATGTATTCCCTCTTATTAAAAGTTAAAAAAGAGTCAAATGGCCTAAAAAGATCAGAAAAGATAACAAGCATGGAAATATTTTATTTTTTTTTCTTCACTGGTTTAGCAACTGGTACTGAACTAGCTCAAGGGAAGAAAAAAGACATAATACTTCTATTCTGCTATATAGAATCACAGAATCACAGAATCACAGAACGTTAGGGATTGGAAGGGACCTCAAAAGATCATCCAGTCCAATCCCCCTGCCGGAGCAGGAACACCCAGATGAGGTTACACAGGAAGGCGTCCAGGCGGGTTTTGAATGTCTGCAGAGAAGGAGACTCCACAACCTCTCTGGGCAGCCTGGTCCAGTGCTCTGTCACCCTCACTGAGAAGAAGTTTCTTCTCCAATTTAAGTGGAACCTCCTGTGTTCCAGCTTGTGCCCATTACCCCTTGTCCTATCATTGTTTGTCACCGAGAAGAGCCTGGCTCCATATAGAAAGAATTGTGATTTGGAATTGCAATATCATGCCTACTGTTTAATAATGTATTCATGATGTTCCTGAAAATTCAGTCTAGGCTAAAAGATGGTAGAACTTCCACATCTCATCTGAAAAATTTAGTATCTTCTGAAAAATGCCAGGTTTCCTAAAGAGAAGTATTGATGTACTGGATAGTCATCCCAGCAGGACGAAGGAAAGGCATTGTTTCCTTTCAGTATATGAAATTATGAATCAGTTACATACCACAAGTTTGAAAAAAATAGAGGAATATGCATCAATTTTTTTTAATTCCTTATTCTTCTGCATGCTCAGAGAATCAATAAATAGGATGCAGAGCTGATAAATTATTTAAGCTATAATAATGGAAGCAACAAGCACTGCTTTTATCCACCTGTGGTTTGAATGTGATGCTTTTCATTTATGCCTAAGCTGCACTTATACTCATGTAAAATTATTATTCTTTCTTTTTTATTGCTGTCATTTTTTAATATAATTACATGTGTTAAAAATGAAAATAAAGCTATGGAATATCTGTTCTATTAACTTAATTACTTCTATATAATATTGCTCCCAGATGCACAAAAGGCATGTGGTCGTGTCTTTTGCATCATTCAACAGGCTGAAATGGTAATAAACTGACAGCACACAGATAGGAGACATGAGCTACCATGCTGGGAAACATGTGTTTTAAGAATAGATGCTCAGTCATGGATAACCAGGGGTCACCATTTCCCTATGAAATGACAGCAGTGTCACCACTATAGAGAATTCAGTTATTAATGCACTAACAACTTTCCAATATAAAAACTAGACACAGATTAGGATCTTCCAATATTTATGATACTGCAGAAGAAAACATCTACAGAAACAGCGATTTAAATAGACAGCTTAACTCCAGAGTTAATCCTAAATACCACCTTTAGTATTATTATGGCAGACCAGAGCTTAGTGAAGGCATATTTGCCTTGGTTTTATGCTACTATAGGTTACACTATTGCTTTGCCACTATCTGCATCTTTTCTGAAATTCTGCAAAATTAGACCATCTGAAGCAGAATTGGATCTTTGTAAATGGTTTTTTATTCTCATAAAGGCAGAGCATTTCAGCTCATTCTTGAGTCTAACAGCACTGAGACTTTGTCCCACTTGTAAAAATGCCATGTTCTACATATAGTTACAGCCCCTTTGAGAAACTCTGTTTTCACATGAGGCAAGAATTCAATTAAGATTACCGTTTTCTAGGTGCACTATGTGGAAAACTGTCTTGGATGCTCTCAAGTTTTTTGTGACAATTCTGTTATGATAGTGAGAAATATTATTTTCCAATACAAGTTTAATAAAACCTAATTGTAGTCTATAAAGTTTTTATTTTAAAATTTTTTAAACTGTAGTAAGAATAACATTAAACTATCTCTGTGAAACAATGCTCTATCAGAACAGTATGTTTTGTCTCTTTCAGTTTTTCATTTCAAAACAATTTTTATTTATATATTTTATCACATTGTAACTTTAAAGGTCAAATCTAGACACATCAAACCAACATGCAAAAGAAATCTTGAAATACAGTTTCCAAAATGCCTTTAAGAGAAAATACTGATACTGTGTATTTGTGATTTTTTTCCTTGTTCAAATTTACTGAATTTTTTAATTACAGTTCTAAGTTTCCTTCAGCTTTGACTTTAGTGATGTCCTACACATGCAATATTCCTACAAGGGATATATTATTCTTTTGTTCGTATGTTTGCTCTTATGTAAGATTTTGATTTCTTTTCTTCTTCCGTGTACAAGGCTATTGGCAAACTATGTCCTAAAAGACATTTCTAAAGATGCTGCTTATTAAATATTTGTAGCATAATAATGTTTCTGAGATATAAGAGAACAAATTGGTTTTTTACTATGAAAGCAAGGTGTCTAAAGTAGCTCTTACCTGTAACTTTCATTTTTCTTTAAAACTGCACTGCTAAAAGTATTAAAAAACCATACAGGTACTAACAATGTCAATTTAAGTTTCATCTCCTAAACTTTTCAGAGGCTTGTTACTACTTCATTACAGAACTACAAATCTTTATTTGTTTTGTACACTTAAAACCAGAAATATATAATTTGACTTAGTGCATTTAAGATTGCTGTTCACTAATTACTGATCTATCACTAGCATGACAGTCTTTCTGCACAACCTGCAATTTGAATTAATTTCAAAAGCACTCAGAATGTTTTCTACTATCCCAACACAAAGAACAATAATAACAATGCTGAAGAAGTTAAGTAATTTTAAAAAATAGAATTAAGTAAAGATTAAGAAATCTGCTTCAGCTGCTATCAACATTTTTACCACTGATGATTCTTTGGCTAGAGAGAGAATTTTATGTCCTGTAGCTGTAAGTGTTTCTAACATTTCTCTATTGAAATTCTCTTGCAGATTTGCACCGAATCTTCCATATGACTTTGCATGGCATAGCCATGTGATGATATTCACACTGTTGGCCAGAGACCAACAGAATAGGTCCAGGATGAAAGAGAAAAGCTAACTTTTGCTTGCTTGTTGTGGCATTTTCTGTACAAACTCTCAATTTAATCTTTTTTTCACCTCTTGCTTTATATTCTGTCTCTGACTGCCCTGTACTGCTTTAATTCTACCACTTTTTTTCTACTATGTGTTTCTAAGTGTGTGTGGGAAACACACGTTAGCTGTTCTAGATCCTAGGATGTCTAACTATTAATATGTGCACAGTGGGTGGCAGTGTTCCTTTTCAAACAGCAGAATTATTACAAATTCCATATTTGTTGCTTTATTCTAGTGGAGTCCTATTACATTGGCTCTCTTAATGATAGAAATTGGTTTCTTTGCAATGTGCTGTGGTTTAACCTGACAGGCAGCTAATCACCACACAGCCACTCACACACTCCCCGCTGCCCCATCCCTGGTGCAAGAATCAGAGGAGAAAGGTTGGAACACTAGTGTGTTGAGATAAGAACCTTTTTGATCTCCCAAATTTCTACACCTGACTAGCAACTGTTGAAGACCCTGATCACTGCATGCCAGTGTTGGCCAAAAAAAGCAAAAAAAGGTGTCTTATCAACTTTGTTTCCACTAAATCAAGTATTGTAGTCTTCTCAGAAATGAAACTGTCCTGAATAAAAACTTTCTATTATTCTATCCCAGTGAAACTAGGACATAATGCTACTGTAAGGAGAGTAAGAAAAGGGTTTGTTTCATAGTATAACAAATGTTCTGCTTTCAAATAATTTTAACTAAGAAAAACAAATCTACCTGCTTCAACTATACTGATAACGTCTTGTCTCAATGTTAATTCAATTGAAGATAGAAAATGAACAGGGAAACCAGCAGTCAATATTCTAGAAAATGCTTTTTATCTGAAAAAAGACACTGGCCAATGAGCTGTTTATCAAGAAATTTAAAAGTGCTTTTTACCTTTTTTAATAAATTGGAGTGTTCTGTGATATACTGGAAAAATACAGGAAGAAACAAACTCTTTTCCCTTTTCAAGTGTTGACATTTGGAGACATTGTAGAATATATTCTAGGTTGAATAGAGATGATTAGAGCCTGTCAGTCTCTTCAGAAATTCTAAAGTCAGTTGGTTTTAGGAATATAGCTTGAAGTTTCTAAATATTTTGTTCAAAGCAGTGAGGGCAAGCCAGGAAGTGAGAATGTAGAAAAACAAGAATAGACGCAAGATAGCGGACTCCCAGGGTTATGACTTAATAATCACAATGGTGTTTCATTGGAATGATTGTTGAGTTTTAGATAAAAACATTTCTAAATATGCTGTTAGAAGTGTATTTAGCCTGCACAGATCAGTGTTTTGTAATGTTCATATGTAATAAAAATGATCAAAAGAGCTGAGCTGGATCAAGCCTTTCTTTCTTTCTGAACTCTTTCATGCATACAAACTTCTGGAGAAGAGAACATTCCCCCACCCCCAAATGATAGCTGTTTCAATAATTATTACATGATTAATACACGTGCAATTAGTTAAAATGTAGCCTTCCACAGATGATAGTTCAGCCCACAGTACCAAATGCTGAAGGCCAAGCTCAGTCTTTAAAGTTGCCCAGCACTAACCACATAGTTCTCAGTTCCCAAACAATAATTGTTCAGTATGAAATTTTGTACTGACATTTTCCATTTTGGAAATTTGGTTTCAGGCTAGTGGGATTTCAGTTGGGCAGAAAGAGTATAGTCATGTCCGAAAGTGTTTTAAAAACAGAGAGTAGGAGAAAGAAGATAATAGATATCCATATTAAGACATGCCCTCTAGCTTATATACATCATATGAAACAGTCATGTAATGAAATATTAGTATGATATAGACATAGAGCAGGTTGTGGGTATGAAAGAGACAATAAAATTAATCTGCTAATAAAATTGCATGCAGAACTAGAAATCTCTTTAATCAGCATTTCATTCCTGGTCTTTTATTACTGATAGATCTTCATCTTTGGAAGGGCTTTAATGTAAGCCTTAACATAGAAGTAATACAGATCAATGGATTAGACCTTCAGGAGAGGGACTAATTATTTTAATGAGAACATTCTAATTAAGCAGGTTTGAACTGATGATTAAAGAATCTTACACGTTTGTAATTTTAGTGGGGTTATTGCTGAGTAAACAATAATGCATGAACAATGTATGGTATCTCTGTTAGTGAAGAAATAATAATGAAAAAATAATGGAAAATACTTTGGTGACAACCTGAATTCTACATGTCAGGTGTTGAGATTATAAACGTTCAGGCCAGATTATAAACGGGTCAGGCCAGCCCAGCCACACCCAGGGCCGCGCTGATCGGGCTAGTACCAGAGAGGGAGGCATGCCCTGCACACCCCTTAAATGCATGAATTCGCAGGGGCGCTGATTGGCTTGGCCCTGGTCAGAGGTGGGTCTGACAAAGGAAAAGGGGGAGCTTTTCAGGTAGCTTCTTAACGGGCCATCTCCATGGCCCTTCCCCCGTTACCAAAGACACAAACAAAAAACCCTCACAGAAAACTCAATACAACTTGCAGCGGAGAAAGGAGTGGGGCCCGAGCAGAACAACTTTGAAGAACACCAAGGTCAGTTTGAAGGAAAGAAAAGAAAGGAGAGGAAGGAGGAGGACGCAGAACCCAGGTTTCCCCTTTGCAGCCCGTGGTGAGAGCCGGGTCGACTGGTCGTGTGTGAGGGAACTGCGACCATGGGCAGACCCAGATTGGAGTTCTGTGGACTTGGGCTGAAGCAGTTTTGTGTGTGAGGGAAACTGCAGCTGTGGGCAGACCCAGATTGGACTTCTGAGGACTTTTTCCCCTATGGAAAGGAGGCCACGTGGAAGCAGAGAGAGACACTGGGCTGAGTGGTTTTTTTTTCCCCCTACTCTTTGAGAAGCACGTGGCTTGAAAACAGACCGCAAACCCCCACCCCCATCCCCGTGCGCCTCAAGGCAAAGGGGGAGGGGGAAGGCGAAGGAACTGGGAACAAAAGTTGAGCCCGGGAAGAAGGGAGGGGTGGGGGGAAGGTGTTTTGATTTTAAGATCTGGTTGTATCTCCCATTGTTCTACTCTGATGTTGGTAACAAATTAAAATTGTTTTGTGGGGGTTTTTTTTGTGGTTTTTTTTTTTGTGTGTGTGGGGTTTTTTTAATTATTCCTTATGATGAGTCTGTCTTTTGCCTGTGACCTGTTTAAGTGGTGAGAAGCCCTCCCAGTCCTTATTTTGACTAGCCCTTTTTTGGGGCATCGTGGTGCTCAAGTTATACACTGGGCCTAAACCATAACAGATTTTCTTTGTTTAGCCTGCCAAAATAGAGATTGAGAGAATGAAGGGGCAAAGGTTACTGTCCCTAAAGATGATGTATTAAGTAAACACCATGAAGTAGCTATTTAGGTTTCAGAAGAGTGACAGTAATAAAGGAAATGAAGTACTCATGAATAAATTTAGCTAATGTTATACAAAGCTTCTTAATCCTAAGAACTGTAATTCCCTAGAATCACAGTCTTTATTCATTATTATAAGGGTAAAATCCCAAGTTATATTTTCTGAGATGAAATATAATAAATGGTGATATAATTTATATGCTGCAGCATACACAACAGCACAGTACCAGATTAATTAACAGAAGAATCTGTCCTGATTTGCAGTAATCCCTACCAAACTAAGTTTTCCTACAATTCTAAGATAGATCTATATGATCTATCAATATAGGGACTAATTTTAGCTCTTGTTGGAGTCTGTCCTGGTTTTGCTGGGACTAAATTGTGCAATTCCCTTTTAGTCTTTCAGTGGGGCTGCATTACTGCAGTGAACAGAGGTTGACATTGTGGCTTTGGCCAGAATGGAGTTGTTCTCCTTATGAAGCTGACAAGTTTTCTTTTTATTTATATTCTTGCTGGCAGATGTTTACTTTTTTTCCAAGGTTTCACCTTGTCAGGGAAAGCTAAAGCCTGGGACTCTCTGGGATAGGTGACCAAGGACAGATGATCTGGGCATGATTCAAGCTGACCAATAAAGATATATTCTATCCCATAAATGTCACACTCACTATAAATTGGGGAGCTTGCAGGGGACGACCCTTTCAACACATTCCTCCTACTTTTTCGATCCCTTCCCTTCTCCTTCATTGTCCTGAGGCTTACCTCTCCTTTGTCACGTTTTCATTGGAGTATGGCCAGTGGCTGTGATTTGTGAGCTGAGTATAACTTTTCTTCATTATCTTTGTTCTTATTCTTGTTACAATTAATTTGCGGTATTAAGTTTGGTTTGATTTAGTTATTAAATAGTCTTTATCTCAGCTGATGAGTTCTTTTACTTTTAATCTCCCAATTCTCTCCACCATCCCACTGTGGAGGGGAGAGGGCAAGCGAATGAAGTGTCTGGTTTTCAGATTTTGAAATAAAATTTTAAAATTCTTAATTAATAAAAAATAAACAGTGTTTATTTTTGTTGGGCTATAAAACTGGACATAGTAGTCCAGACTCAGTCTCATAAGTAAGTATTAGAGTGGAAAAAATAACTTCTCTCCATTTGCTGGCTAAACCTCTGACAATGAACCCAAGGATGTTAGATTCCACCACCTCCTAGAGTTCACCACTACAGAAGTACACTCCTGAGTGACTCCAGTTCAATTGCTGTTTCACCAGGGGCAGTATCTGTCCAGTTTGTACTGTTGCACTGGATTATTCTCTCCTAAACACAGGATTTCACATTTTGCCTGAACCTCCAGTTGTTTAAGAGCCTTCTAAATGGCAGTCTTGCTCTCCAGTTTACCACCCTTAATACAGTATCATCACTAGACTTGCTGGCACTGCATCCTGTCCTACTATTCAAGCCATTAATGAAGATATTTAGTCAACTCCAGCATCATCCCTTGAGGAATGCCATTTGTAACTGGCAGGCAGTTAGATTTCTAAACAAATACAATTTCTCTATGTGCTTCGTGCTACTTAATCTCATTTCCAGCTCAGCTTTGAATTTCTTAATTCTGTCATTGCGTGTCTGGAGGAGGCTTATTTTTTAGTAGTGTGTCTCCATTGTTGCAAGTGAATACACGTGTGACTGTATTGTATATATGTGTGTGTCTATATATGTGCATATACATGCTGTATTGGATTTCTGTGATGGGTTTTTCGGTAGCAAGGAAGGAGCTATATAGATAGCTCCTGTGAGAAGCTGCTAGAAACTTCCCTGAGGGGCTCCAATTTGGATCCACCTCTGACCAAGATCTAGCCTATCAGAGCCTTTCTGATTGATACATCTAAGAGGGGTGCAGCACATTCATCCCTCCCAGGCTCCAAGCACTGCAGCCTGGCCCTGGCTCCTGGCCTGCCTTGTCTCAGCCCAAGCCCAAGCTCATGCTCAAGACTCGCAGCAGCTCCAGCCCAAGAGCTCCTTCCACACTTTCCTTAGCTTCTTAAATTCTATCATCTCGTGGTCTCTATGGCCAATGAAACCATTTGCTGTAACAAAACCCTCAGTAGTCCTTTCCTAACTTATAAGTACCTGTCCAAAAACTGCATGACCATGTTAGTGCAGCCCAACACTCAAGCGTCTCAGAAGGGCTTACAGGTCAGTTCTCTCATCATGATAGTCAGTGGATTTCTGGATGAAACCTAGCTTGGAGCAACCTCTTCTATCCCCTTATTATATTGAATGTTAAACAGACCCTAATGTTTAAGAAGTCAGTTTGATGGCAATTTACAGGATTATTATTCTGTATTTGTTTATCCAAGGCAAGTTTGAGTATGCTAGAACTACAATTACATTAAATATTTGCAAGGAAATTCTAAAGATTCTGGGCGAGTTCTTGGCCATTTTTTGCATCAGCATGGTTATCTTGATTTAGATAGAGCAACTGCAAAACAGTCAGCAGAATCAGGGTGTTCACTAAGTAAATCTGTCAAAATGGCTATGCATCTCAGAGACTATTTTTATATACACATACTTTTCTCAATATTAAGCAGAAGCTTTTAATCATCAGAAGAAACAGGTTATATTTCTACAATATGATTTGGGGAGAGATCATTAGAAACAACTGAAGAAAAATAGTATATTCTTTACACAACAGCAATCTAAAAAACCCACAAATAAGCAGAGGAAAAAAAACCTAGAGAAGTTCCCTAAAATAAAAAGAATTTTCATCATAGGCTTAAAATCCATTTCTATATTGGCACGTAGTGTCACAAGGAGTATTTATCTAGAGACAGAACAATCCTATAGGTATAACAATACTGGAAAATAAAGTCCCATAGGAGACACAGTACCTTATAATAAAACAAGAAGAATAAATACAAAATTTTGCATGTCATTATCCTGTACCACTGAGGACAGTTACCAGTTTAACAAGATGAAAATAGTGCAACTGCAGCACAAACGTGCTTCGCTATGATTCTTCAGAGCTTAAAACTGAAGAGATTTTTTTATCCACATCTTAAGTATATATTA
>NW_010193123.1:0-22457 GCF_000695765.1 Mesitornis unicolor
TTCTGTGATGGAGACTCCATTCTGAGGAAACTGTTGCATACAGGCAGTTAATTGTGAGGCTGTCAGCAGTAGTATCAGACTCCATACTGGCCAGCACAGAGATCGGGTCTGGTGCTGGAGTGAGCACTTTTACATGTCATCTCTGTCCTAGCTCGTGCTCGGGATAGGGATTTGGAGGCATGCATCATAGACACTATGCATAAGACAGGCACTGCTGTGTGTTCTTGGTCTATATAAAAATACAGAAATGACTGCAACTTATGTTTAGAGCAACTTGGGCACTGCAAGGACTTGCTAAGATGGAGAACTGAAGCAAAGAAAGGTAATGCATCTTGTTGATCACCACCCTGAATGCCTTCAGCAGAGAAAGAAATCAAGCTCAGATCACCTGTGTCTCAGTCCTGAGGTTTAACCATAAGGCACTCGCTCCTCTTGCCTAGAGACAATTCAGGATGGACTGGACAATACCTGCCATTCTGAAACACTGCAAGGCAGCACACTGGGAAGAATCGCTGTGAAAAGACACAGGGGAGCATCTCTGCCTGGATTCGTAAAGAACAGGAAGAGCTGAAGAGATCTAAAATAACAGAAGCAGCACCCTTCTTCCACTTCCTTCCTTGTCTGCTGTTTGCTCACAGACCTCCCATGCTCCTGGAGGAATGCAGAGACTCACTGTGTTACTTTGGCATTTCAAGGACCATCTCTCCATGAGATTGCCTTGCTGTGCAATTCCTGCAGTAAACAGAATTACTCCTGCAGACCCTACACACAGCTCCTCTTCCCCTCACGGGTCTAAAGACACATGTTTAAAACTACGGCTAATTCCTCTGTGCTGTGTATATGCAGGATTTGTGCAATACACATTTCCAGTAATGGAGATTTATTACACTGACTGCCCAAAGTGCAGTCTGTCAGTGACAAATTATGTCAATGAAAGAGCAAGTCCATCCTTACCTCCTTCTCCTACATAAACACAACTGGATTCAACTTCTATTGTTTTCTCCAGGTAGCCATCAGTGCTACAGAAAACGGTGCAGGTCTAAGGAGCAGCTCCCAGAAAACACCGACTCTGAAGTATGCAACACAGCATACTTCAGGCTACGTGATTATCTTCATCAGGCCAGTCAAGGCTCTGTAATGACCGAAAGCTTACCCAAACTGTGGACTAAGCAGTTCACTTGTGACAGCAAAGGATTTTTGACTGCACTCTAACCACTCTGCTGCACTGACAGTTAGGTGCATCACACAGCTCAACCCCATCTGATCCTCCCACTCTGACTGACAGAAATACCTGGAGACTCCTCGCATGACTGTCAATGGAAATGTTACAGTTTCATCTCATTATCAGCGTTCACAGCACAGATAAAACCATTTTGGAAATTAACTTCTGGGTACATGGAGGAGCATCTCATTAAAGCTTTGTATCTCAGCCATGATTCACTCTGTTTTGTTCCTTTTCATGCTGGCTGAAAGCGCCAACTACAAGGGTAGGTAAAACTGTTGCCTTGAAAAGCTCTGAGGTTGCTTACTATGTGTGCTCCAAGGGAAAGGTAGCCATAACTGGAATGCCTTTCTCTGTGAACAGTGTGGCATATTGTCAAATATTCCTGCCTTCCTTCCTCCCTTTGCCCCCCAAACCAGAGAGATCACAAGACACCAGTATCAGCCATGCTGGGCTCCATGCCAGGAGAATTAATGAAGTGGTGTAATAGCTCACACAGATCCCCAGTGATTGGCATCACGCTTAAAATGCATCTGCAAGGCAGGAGATTGTAGCGTTGCTGCTGTGTTCTGTTTATTACAGGCACGTCTCTTCTGTTCCATTGATTTCTTTATTAGCGCGTTTTAAGGCCGCAATGTGGGGGCTGGCTCTGCTTGAAGCATGGAGGTTTGAATTCCAGTACAGCTTATGGAAGGAAGTCTCCCTTTGAGACTCTAGAGCTGGATGACAGAGCTCGATGCTAACAAGAACAGGAACCCTACTGAGAGGTTCCCGAGGTGTCTTAAAAATCCTACAGGGCAGTGTGAGACTGGGTTGGTTTTTATACTTCCTCTTGTTTTTTCATGGAAGGAATGGAGGAAAATTTTGTCTGAAGGCTACAGAGGCTTTGTGGTAACTGCCGGGAGGACTTCATTTCCTAATCTAAAGGGGAGGTTTGAAAGCAGCTGCAAGCAACAGATGTGCAGACTCATAGCTCCTTGCTTTTCATCTGTGCTGGGAAGAGGTCAAATCTTGACATGGACAGGAAGGAATGAGTGGGTCTCAGTCTTCATCAGCACTCATCAACCAGCATTCGATAACATCATGAATGCCAAGTAATTTTGCTATCCATTATTCATGATTTGGAAAGCAGAGACAGCTCAGGACTGAAAGGCAGTTGCTGGGCTATACAGGGAACCACAGTGGTTCACAATGGTACCCTGAATTGCCTTAGTTCAGAGCACAGACTGAAAAAACATGGACTGTGACCAGCTGAGGACGGGGCTGGGCTGGAGTCATCAGATTCACACGACCAACGGCCAGGAAGAGTAGGTCTGTACAGGAGAAGGTGGAAATCTGCCAGTGCTGTCTGCAGTTCCATCGCTGAGCTCGCGATCATAACAAATTCAGACACAGTCAAAATCTGGTGTAGTGGTGCCAGGCTGCAGCAGCTCGATGCAGCTGCTGCCCGTGCACAGCTCACTGCGGCAGCACCCTGCACAGTCCACACCGCACCGAGCCATAGCTACGGAGGGGTGGGAGGGGTGCGGTGCAGCGGTGCCCCTGGAGGCGATGGTGATGAGAGGGCATTGCTCCTGGAGACCATGTCCTGTCCCGGGCCAGGCAGCGGGGCTTTGCTCAGCTGTTGAACTTACTGCTGGCTCCCTTGGAAATCCCTAGAAAGCTCTTGCTAGCAACTGAATTGCCATGGAAATGTTTTTAGATTGCCCCTGCAATATTCCTCCAAGCAGTCTCCTTTGTACCGGCACTCATGTCCTGCTTGTAATTGTAAAGGACTCTGCTGACGCCCTGTCAATCCTACATATGAGCCAAAATGAAGCAGTGTGGAGCATGAACAGGAAGAGCTGCAAGCAGGCAGCCTAATCAGGACATGCAAATTCCATTTCAGAACACCTGGATTTGGGATTTTTTACTCCCTAATACTTTTAAAGCCCCTTCTTAAAACAGCCAACACTACTGCTTTCACTTCCCAAAAGTTATATGGCCAGTGTAAGCAAACACACACCAGCACATGCAGATGAATCCAAACTTCAAAGCCTTGATTTGTGACATCTACAGAGGCCTGCTTTTCACTGTAAAGCATTTAAAAACCTTTCTTTTAGGTACCTTACAAACTATGTGCATTCTATGAATTTATTATCTTGCTGAAATAACAACGCATGGTGTAAGTCTGCAGGTCTTTATTGAAACCCTTACAATAAACAACTTTTATGTCTGGAATCTGTAACTGATTTTTGCAGGATGTTCTGAGACACTCACCCACAACTCGTTTCTAACAAGCTGTCCCCAACCTGCAGTGATGCCATCCCGAAGTCTGCTATCCGGATGTTGTTCTTTTCATCCAGCAGTAGATTTTCTGGTTTTAAGTCCCTGTGGCTGTAAAGAGAGGATCAAAATGTGAGTCAAATTATCCACGACAGCTTTCCCACTCGAAAACTTGTTCTTTATCCAGTATGCCATCCAACCGACTATATTTTAATTGATTTTCATTTTTTTTCCTGTCCCAGACAGGAGAACACACATATCACATATCCCAGATCCAGTCTTTGCAATACTCTAGACCGTATCCCAAATGCCCACTCCTGATGAATGCACAGTGTGAGCCTCCAGTGCCCTGTCAGGAAATGAACATCTTCAACTTCCAATGATACCAACAGACTCTGTGGGAGAGACTGAGGGATACAGATAGGAGGAGAATTTCAGCTTGAATTTAGGGAAGATACACTTCATCTTATGCCAGCTCTGAAAAGTAGAAGGCAACACCTGAGTGGTATCTAGAGGAAAAAAACCCACATCCTTGGTGTAAATACTACTGCAAAAAGTCCCTGTTAGGAACTGTTTACAAAAGCATATGGCTTTGAAATAATTTTGGGTACTTAGCTCTGCTGGAGAAATACCTTCAACCCAGCACTGCTTACAACTGAGGGTGCCAGCAGTGGAGAGGAAGAGAGAGGATTCCCTCCTTTCCATCAAAGCTTGATTCTCTTATTTGGCAACGTGGGAAGAGCTAGGCAGCCATGATCTTCAGGATGGCAACTTCTGCTTTAAAGGAAAGGTATCATATATTGACTAACTTATTAAACTCCATTACCCACAGCCAACACCACTGTGCACCTGTGTCTGCTTCTTAGTACTCTTAGTACTCTTTTGTACAACTTTTATATTCAGTTGATTTCATAGCCAAAGACAAAAGTCTTGCACAAAATTTGTGATGACTCTGCTTTTTTTTCTTTTTATTTGCAACTCTCGAAGAGTCATGGAGATGAGAGAAGCACTTTAGGCAGGCTAAAGAAGTAGTTCTTTTCTTGCTTTTGCTTATAAGTAGGCAAAATGAGTCTTTGATGTCTTGCTAACAAAAGGTTCGAATACGAAAATTCAAGGCTTGGAGGCAGAACAGCCAGCTTTGGTGCCCAGTCAGAACACAAACCTATGGGGAACAGCCAGCTGACAGCACATGCAAGTGTCAGGCAAACATCAGAAATTTGCAAGAACAGTTCACTAAAACCAGTTGCCCTGGTCAGAAACAACTCAGCAGAAGCAGCAGTGAGAGGACAGTCCAGCCCAGTGACACCAATAATGGAAGGCAGCCTTATCGTCCTGCCATTTTCTCTTCACTTTTTAAGACCTTCCTCTAGCACTCCTCATACAAGCATAATTCTACCTCTACACAGCTGCAAAGGACAGTCTCTACCCTCCCAGAGAAACATGAGAGGCATGACAATGTCTGAGAAATGATCTCCTCTGATCTGATGAGGAGTCTGGAATGATCAGTCAGTGACAACTTGTAAATAATGCAGGTCAGTTGTATGCAAAACCAGAGCACTGTAATAGGGCACCTGGGGAGTGTAACAGATATTTCCAAAGGAGACTTTCAATGAAATCGTGCACATTCAAAGCAGGTACTGGCTATTTGCTTTATCACTGAGTGCTATGATTCCTTCCCCTTCACTTTTTAAAGAGCCTAAAATTTTGTCTCCGATCCTGTACAAACATAATGTGTTAAAGTGCCCTTGTTAACCATGGGCAAACAATCTGGTAGATAAAGGAACAGTTTGATTCAGATTTGTGCTTATTTTCATCTGACAAAGCAAAAGGTGCTTTATCAAATCTATCTTTCTCATAGAAATCAAAGTTTCGAGGTAACTGGAGACAGAAGATTTATTAGCCATATAATAACTATCAAGATAGTCATACCTACTTGACAAAAAAGCAGGAGATGAGTGACAAGAAAACGTTCCAGAGGCAGACAATGACCATTTAATGGCCATAAAAAGAACCCCTGAATGCCATCATCGAGGACAGCAGTCCTGGACAAGGCAAGATTGTCAACATCTGCCAAATCTGAACATGTTCCAGCCCCAGCAGTGAACTGGAGTGAAGAACCCTCAGCTCTAAGGCAAGCTAGGAAAGCTGGACACTAATGAGACAGTTCGTCCTTCTCCAGCAGACATCCCGGACAGTTCTCATCTTACAACTGGCTTCATTAATGGGGTGCTGGGAAGACCTCACCCGACTGGGGAAATGCACTTAAGTTCTGTCTGAAGACTAGGACTCAGTGGCAAGTATCAGATCCCTGTAAAGCGAGCACTGCTTATTTGATGCTATGAAACAAGAAACCTCCCCACAGCTCAATTGCCATCAGGCAGTGCTTGCACATTCAACCACAAGAGAATTTTGTACCCCAGTGAAAATTTTCTTCTAGCTGGAACATTTCTCTGCTATCCATCTTTGGACCACTTTGAATTTGCCGAGGCAGCATCCTGGGGATAGAAGTCAGGCCAGGAGTCTGCACCAGGGCAGCAGAACCAGCATCACTGCCACTGGGAACGAGACATCATTTGCATTTCCCATCCTTGTATTGCCAGCTTTTCAAATGCCAGAAGGAAGGGAGAGGAACATATGGGAACAGGAAAGGCTTGTTATAATTTACCTAAGAGCCCAGAAGCCCGGACAGCCTCATGCATTCGTATTTGGAAAGAATTCTCTTGTGCCAAAATGAAACAAAACAAAACAAAACAAAAATCCCTCTGTATGTGATAATTACTTGGCATTAATGGAACATTGCAGAGTAAATGCATTTAATTTGGTCCCATTCCAGCTGATCTCTCTGGCTCTCCATGTCTTATATGACTGCATCAACTCCTCTCTCTGCAGGTGAACAGAGGACTCGTTACCCTTTGGTTGTTCTAAAGGCTCTAAAGCTGTAGGGGCTTTGTCGCATGTCTGCAAAATCAGAAGAAAGCAGCTTCTTTAGTGACAAACATGGCAGACTCGCCTATTGAGCCCTGCATATGCTGAGAAAGAATATGAAAGAGAAATGCAGCACTGCAGAAGAAGTCGGTGTAGCCCTCACCCAGGGTGGCCCAGAGCTTCTCAACCAAGACAACGGAGCAAGATGTTAGCTCCAGAAGCCTGCATATGGCAAGATTCTGAAGGGAGAGTGCGTAGGTGAAAGGGAGTCATTAAACAAGCCGTGACGGGGAAGCACACACTGTCAGACTGTCCACAATGTCTCTCTTTCACAGATTACAACATAGGCTTTACAATTCCCTTGCAGCACAAGATGGATACAGAGAGAGGTCTGAAACATTGTCCCATGGAAATGGGCACAGCTCTTGGAGGTGGTGCACAGAAAATGAAAGGCACACACAGGGGTTAATATGCTCCAGCTTCCTACGGGCACCCCAGCCACGCTTGCTTTCTGGTCACTGCCAGTGATGCTTTTCAGACAGCTCCTCTAGCTCCCTCCATTGCCTTTCTAATCCATCCTCCTGCTCTGGGAATATCCCTGAATGTGTACTGCAGGCAACTGCAGCATACATTAAAAAGAGAAGTAAAACGCTCTCTCCCTGTCACCCAGGGCTGGCAGAAGATTTTTGGTGTAGTGACAGACTCCAGATCTTGCATTCAAAGGAGCTATGTCACCTGGCACAAGATGATGAACGAACCCATTATTTTAAAGTGATTTTTGAGCTGAAATGTTCATATCAGTTTCTATGACAACTCGCCGTAGGTTACAGATTTCTAACCCAAGAAACCTTCTAATTGGAGTAGTTGCAGGTCATTTGTACTAACCAAATTGTTGGCTACTTTGCAAATGCTTTTCTGACTGACACCAAACTCCCAGAAGGGGCAAACCACAGAATAATTGTTCTGCAGTATGCCTCTTCAAAGTGCCTGATGCGATGCAAATAATTTATCAGTAATAATTAATAGTATGAGAAGCAATATTTTTAATTTTCTTGAGCAAAAAAAGCCTTTCATCTTATTTTCCCTTGCTTCTGCAAATCAGATCCAAATGTGTAACTTGTATGTACCTACAGAAGAGTCTTTGTTTAGAGCCACGGTTGCTATGCTCAAATTTAGAAAGTTTCCACAGAATTCTGCAGAACAAATAAATATAGTTATAGCTAGGAAAAAGGATGACATCTATAAATGTATCAGGAGACCTGGAGAAGGGTTTGTATGCATAAAATGTTGCTTGCTTTTTAGCAATTATTTCTGTTGATCTGTTGAAATAAATTGTTCTTCCCTACCAACCTTGTTTCAAAATATATATTCATGTATTTCCAATCAAGAACAGATCTTCAGGTCTGATCATGACTGCTCTGCTTACCCAAGAATGTTACCTGGTTATGCTTACAGTAAGACTATGACATTTTTGAGTTTCCAGTGGCTTATATAAAGAAGTAAACTTGCAAAAATACACGTCCTCTGACTTTAGCTGAGCTGGTAACTTTGCCTTTGGCATTGCAGCTGCGGTACTTGATGGGTTTTCTCCTGTCTCCTATGCAAGGAAAATCTGAAAATTCCTCACTCTTTTAGAGTGAGTCTCAATCACAGATCTGAAACTCTTGGATTCAGGCAATGATCGGTGAATCTCAGCTCTGAACGGGGGAAAAAGGTACCTGCTTCACTTCCAATGGTCTGAAAGAAAACTTGAAAACCTAAAGACTCAAGGACCAGAGGGAAAAAAAAAACTAAACCAGAAACCAACCTTATTAAATTCTACAATTTCTAGACCAGTTTCACAGTTGGAGGCCCTGAGTCATGGTTTCAAACTGCCCAGCAGCTGCAGTTGTGTCTGACAGACCATCCCTGCAGAGCGCTATAGCACGCTCCTTAGAAATGAAGCAAGGCAGAGCAGGAGTCACTAGGAGGGTGGCACTATCTGACAGAACATGGCACCTGGCATTCTTCACCTTTCTCTGTTTCTCCAGATTTCTCCCTGGAAGTGTGCTTCCTTTACTGACAGTGCTCTGCAGCTCCTGCCTGCAGGAATATGCTAGAGATTTTGTCACTACTGCTGTGAAATCTTGAATTTTATAAGGAGCTTCTTCCCCCCGCTGCACTGATGGGAAGAACACAAGGCAAAGTCAAACAAAGCTCTTATTCATTGCCTCAGCCCTCTAAGTCACACACCCCCATGCCTACGCATGCACACACAGACACACTTCAGCAAGAGCCTTGTGCGTACTCAAGCAGGCACAGCCCCAGGCAATGAAAGGAGAAAGGGCCCTCATAATTGTCATTTATCAATATTCATAAAGAACCTGCCTTAACCCCCTCTTGTGCATGCTCAGGAGAAAAAAAACAACCACAAAATGAAACCCAACCAAAATAAAAATAAAATGAAATAATCATCTTGCTGCTCGTTACCGCAGGGGATTTCCTCTCAATGTCACCACTGCCCTGCGCAGTAATTGGCATTATCTGTTATCTCTGAAGCCGTAATAAGGTTTGCCACGGGGCATTTTCTGTAATCATATTTTTATTTGTCAGCCTGCGAGCCGCACACACCGGGCCCGGGCCTGACCACGGCGCAACCCCACACGCACAGAACGCGCTCGCTGCCAATCGCGGCTCGCGCAAAAAAAAATGTCACCCCCAGCCAATGAGGCGCCCGCCAGCTCCTCTCGCGCGGCTCCCGCCCTGCGCTGGTGCCGCAGCGCTCCCTCGCCCGACACGAGAGAGGCTTCCTCAGGAAAGCGGGGATCTGCGACCTGCCCCCGTAACGTGTGCCTGCGTTGTTTCCCACAGAAAATAGAGCCTGCACGGAACTAGCTGAGGGGTCTTCCACGGCGCCAAAGCAGGATATTCAAAAGGAACTACTGATTTAGGGCACTCAGCTGAGACATTTTAAAGGCCCTGAATTTAGGAGAGCAGACAACCAGCATTAGGTGAATGGCAGCTTAGGAAAAAAAACATCAGTTATGTCCAAAAACTTCCTAGGCTAGGATGGTCTTAACACTGATGTTCAAGGAACCCCAGGTTCCTCTGCCTTTTCTTGCTGAGCGTGTCTGCTCCGGGCACTGCAGCATGGTGCAGAGCCCTCGGAGCTAGCACAGAGGAAGAGCTGGAAGCAGAAGCAATAATGCTGCATCACTGAGCTAACTGCTCTGCTTGCCAGCTCAGGCAAAGCAGCAAGGCAACGCAGATACGCTGCCTGCAGCATCTCACATAATACCTCTGCACTGTGCTGTCTGTTCGCGCCCATGGTTGCCTGCGGGTCCCTAGCACAGCACGGTGCTACGTTCACATAAAAGTCCTTAGAGAACCCTACAGTGGGTTACCTATAAGCTTTCCCCCATGGCTAACCTGTACCACAAAATCCCATAAGTGACTGCCCCAGCGTGAGGTAAATCAAATCTTCTCCCACTGTCTCCATTAAATAAAATAAGAACAGAAAGCTCATACTTTTCTAAAACAACACACAGACTCAAGCTCCAAGCCTATTCTGCTTCCTTGTCTGAGCTGCTTGTCTGAAAACACCTCTCAGACACAGGTGATTTCTCTACACAGTAGCAGCAGAAGCCTTTTACTGACAGGAGGATCGGGGAATCCTTTCTGATTCTTTGATCTGGAAATCCTGGTCCATCAATACATTTTGAGCAGTGAAAGCGGAATGCGGTTACATACTGCTGTGAAAGTAAGCCACAGATATTTCACAGTGTTTTGGGAGGTGCAGGAAGAAGATGGGACAATGACACGGGGCTGGGGACACCAGGCTATCAATCTATTCTGCCAGTAGGTTAGAGGCACCCACATTTAGTCATTAACCAAAGAAACAGCCTTCATTTTTCAACGTGGTCATAACTGGATAACCTGGCTGATGAGATGATTTGTCATTTTACTGCCCCACGACAGGACAAGGTCAGGCTTCATTGCTTAGGAAAGCACATTAACTTTTATACTCACACAAACGCGCACACATATATTTATGCATGCTCTGATTTTCAAAAAGGGTTTAATGATAACTGTCCAGAATACAACACAGAGTCTAATATAACACAGACCACACAAGTCTCAGAGTGACCTGGAGGGAGGGAGAGCTTATGATTTACTGCTAACTTATTCAGCACTAGATGCGAGTTGAGTGGGAGTTGGCAAGGAGACAGGGGATTTACTTCTAAACAAGACAACTGCCCACAATCCAGTATGTTTAACAGAGGAAAATGGATTTATCAGGAGAGACATGCACTCTGCCTTCAAAATTCTACATATCATTAAACCCGCACAGATTCTTGTCTGTCTGACAGGCTCACCACCATCCTCACTCGGTTTACTAAAGTCTGCCATATCAAGAGGTATCCATCACAAGCCCAGAGGATTAGTATCTGTGCGTATATATGCATGCTTTCATAGAAACTTCTATCCCAATGGAGATTTGTATTTCTCTGGAATATTAATTTGGAAGAGTAAATAATTTCTCTTTAGTTGTACTTAAACATTTTTGAATCTTCTTGGATGGGATCTTGTAAGTGTAAAGCCAAGCAGGAAACAGAAACATGTATGTATGCAATCCACCAGTGGTTACACTGCCCAGCGTACATGAAAACGTAACAGCTGTACAACCTACCAAGAATTATGCTGAATATAAGAAGGTCATGATCACTCAGCCCAGTTGATTGGCAGGGAGGAATAATTGTGGAATTTGCAGAGTAAAACTTGTCAGAGGTCTCTGCCGACAGAGAAAACTTAGATCCTGTAGTTAGAGCATGCAACCTGCTCTCGCTCCTCGCCGAATTTCTCTGACTGTTGTAAGCCTGCCTGTGCCAGGTGGGCATTGAACTCAGGACCTTCTCACCCAGCTCCATCACCTTTGAAATGCCTCTTCTGCTAAGAGTATACTCTTCTTAATACAGTCTCAAGAAAGACTCTTATTTCCCTTTCCATTTATTAGAAATATGTCCCCTTTCAGATTAATATTTCCTGATGAAATGAGTCAGAGATGAGGACGGAGGGGGCTAGAAGAGCAAGTTAAATATTTAGGCATCCATTTATGCTGTGGATGTCTGGTTTGCAAGTTTGCAGCACAAAACTGAGGGTACAGAAAATAACTGTACAGTTACCGAGAAGTAACCACACAGTGACCATGCAAATCCAACTACTACAGTATCTATCAGTGGCCCCTGACCTCCTGGAGGAGGGGATCTACAGCTGTCTGTGGCTATGGAAAAGCAGCCACACAGACATAATGTAAATGGTCTCCCCCAGCCAACCTAACTGTGAAGAGCTGTATTTCTGAGAAATAAGCAGGAAGTCATGGGTCAGCTGCTATGCAGAAACTCTGTGCTCAGACTGATTGTAACAACTTGATTTCAGGATAATTTAAATTACCTAAACTTGCTGAGGATGAAGGAGAAACTGGTCCAACTTAAAACACCACCTGAAAGCACAGGTTTAACCACACTTGGTGGTTAAATCATATGATGGAGTTAGTGATTATCCATAGCAGTCAGATCAAGGAAAATCTTCCCTACTGGAAAGGAAATTAAAGGCAACAGTGACTCAAATGCCCAGAAGGGACTCAGTGAAGGTTGCCAAAAGCCAGCAGGTTTCCAGAAACTAAAGGAAGCCATAAAATTACTTTGCTGTATTTGTAATTGTCCCAAGTTTCTTCAGAGATTCATTTTGATGCAGTGTACATAATTCTCAGTTATTAGCAAGTGCCCCAAGAATGATGGAAATTAAACTGGTTTTCCTGGTTCAAGTATTCCCCGTGAATGAACTGTCCTCCCATGGGAAATGATGGACAATCTTCTCCATGAAAAGTCTCACAGTCGGCCAAGATTTAAAAAATACATCAGCACTTCACACAATGCTTTCAAAGCTTTACAACATCACTTACTTAACAGCAGGTAAAGGTATCAAGAAATAAGATCCCTTTATTCTGTGCTCTGAAGTAACAGGTAACTCCCACCGAAAATGGCTGTACTCACCATATTGAATGACTATGGCAGAAGTCTAAAGCAGAGATGATTTGTCGGAAGAACTTCCTGGCTTCTTTTGGTGTCAATCTTCCCTTTTTTACAAGATAGTCGAAAAGCTCCCCACCTGACACGTGTTCTAGCACCAAATACCTAGAAAAGAACAAAGCCAGGATTCTGTAAGCACATTATCATAGCAAACCCCTCACGCACACAGAGTTGTATACAAGCGCCTCTATTTACATGGAGTCAAGGACAATATTTCTGGAAAGAACAGCAGAAGAGAACCAGAATTTTAAAATCAGGAGTGATTAGTATTTTTAACAGGGGTTCTGCAAACTTCAGACATGCCACTGTTGGATTCATTGTTCAATATAATAGTGAGAGATAATCCAGAAGCCAAAAATTACTCAAAAGATCAGGAGGAGAAGAAAGGAAGAATCAGGTATAACCCTTCACACCAGCTCTTCAAGCTACTGTGGATTAAGACTATGTCCTAGGAAGCCTCAGGTCCCTAAACCAAGCTGACAGTTCCTATAAAACAGATGTGGCAAAGCTGCACTCACATGCTGTTCTGGTTTTGGACATCTGAGAACCCGACAGATGTCAACAAACAAGAAGGAATTAAAAAAAATAAGACTAATAGTTTAAATTATGAAAAAAAGTAAAAAGAACTACATATGTGCAGCCTTTGTAAGGGCTTCAGCTTTTGCTGCTGAACAGCAGTGGTTTGCTGGAGTAGCTGCCCTCCCTTGCAACTCATGTGTGAAAAATGTGACACTGAGTGAATAAATGCGGCACAAGGAGGACCTAGGAGCAAGAGAGGAAACCCCAGACCTCACATAGCGCTCCTGGCAGTCATGGAAAGAAGAGTGAAATCTTCTGGGAGGAAAGGACTTGCCATGGATGGACTGTCTTGTCGTTGCATGTAGGAGTAATGAAAGGCAGCCAAGCATAGGAAAACTTAGTATAAATTTCTTGAAATGTTGCCTAATAGAAAGAATGAAATAGTTTCCCCGGGGAAGTGGCAGGAACATCGTCAACTGAACCATTTACAAATAAATCAGATATAATATGGACTAAGCAACAGATTTCCATTGGCAAGAGGACTGCTTGAAACCTCCATGGACTTTTTCCATCTCTGTTGTGACTTTGTGCTCTACTCTCTCCTTGCCTGTTTGCCCAGCATATCCCATTCCAATACGGAATGAAGAAATTATGCAGTCATATTATTTATTCAGAACCCGAAATGACAAGTATAAACAACAGATTACTATTATTTTTACTGAAAAATCACTTTTGTTTTTGGGCTCTGTTAGCTGGTTTAAGCCCTGTAAGAGAGGCAGAAACCTGTACTCCCCCCTTACTGCCTAAGTCCTTTGAAGTGAGTTTCAGGGTTGCAGAGCAAGGCTCATGATCAGAAAGGTGGCTTCTGTAAAGCAACAATGCGAGGATGAGCAGAGCACCCAAACCTTTGGCAGTTTGCTTGAGAAACATCACCAGGACACTTGCAAACAAGAATTATTTTTCCAAATTTTGGGTGCCCCCTCCTCCAACAGCACAACAGACCAGGTTGAACTGAATGTGCAGGATGATCCCCACCTCTCAGTGCTAGTTCTATTACCAGTATTAATCCTACTCTTCAAATTTGAGTGGACAACGAAAATAACTAATCCAAGATACCGCCTTTTCTGTACTTCAAGCAGCATCATCTCGGAGGAAATGTCTAAATTTTAAATGGAAAGAGGAGAAGACTATTATGACTTTGGAATAGTACAAAGAGTAAAAGCTGTTCTGAGGAAAGCAAAATTAGCTTCATTGACCTTGAAGTTGAAAGTGGGACCTGAGCTCCTGGTCCATCATCTGCTCCCAGCCAGCACAAGCAGAAAGCATTTTCCTGCCTTACAGAAACACAGCAGAGAATGCAGCAAGAAACAGACATTAATATTGTTTTGCCAGCTAAGTAGTACCAAAACACAAAAAAAGTGAACAACAAAATGAAATTCTAAATTTTAGGGAATTAAAGGTGTTCTAGGTATTTTCTTCAATTTGTATTAAAGTATCAACTGTTAGAAGAAATATGACAATATCGGAGATTTTCTTCATTAAAATGAGTTAAAATCTTGACTTGAAATCGTATTTGGAATATGTGGGTTATCATCTCTCCAAGAAGAGATGAGTAGTTACCAGACTGCCTACTGAATATGACAGTATTGGAGATTTTCTTCATTAAAATCAGTTAAAATCTTGACTTGAAAATCGTATTTGGAATATGTGGGTTATCATCTCTCCAAGAAGAGATGAGTAGTTACCAGACTGCCTACTGAGTACACCTTGGTAATATGGAGACCACTGTTTATCCACATTACACATTCGAGTAAGACACTGAACTGCTCAGAAGAAACCCAGTGTGCAGTAGCCGTGGGCTCTGGGATGCTCCCATTTTCAAGTCTCAGTCCCCACTTTCCAAGCCTTGGCTAACAGACACTCTGGTAAGAGGGCCTGCTATATAATTCATTCTCTCTCTCATACTAAAGACAGATCTGGCGAACTATTCCATATGACAGACCCAAGCCTGGCACAGAATCAATCCTAAAATTCTCCTTGACAGCTCCCTCTCCCACTGTGCCCAGCAGAAGCTGGATACAGCAGTGCATCTTTCCCCCAAAATTCAAACCGCTAGCTGTTTTCTTTTCCTGGGAGGTATTTTACGAAGATGATTGCAGTTACATGCATACAGAACACTCTCCACCCTGGTTTCAAATGCAGGGTTTTGGAAAATCACAGACCTAGCATTTCTGTCACCCACAGCGGGAACTGCAAAGCAATTTATTTTCATCAACTTCATCTTATTAAAAACACTCAACAAAAATGCACTGGCACATTGTATGAAAAATAAAACAAATTGAAAGACAGGAAGCATTTACAAGGTTATTCATTTTTGCTTGCCACCTAGAAGCACCAGATACAATAATGGAAATGAACAGGGGAGAACATTCGAAAAAGATTTGTGCCTATGAGAAGTCAAGGGACACAGAGCAGCACAGCGATGATGTATTCTGATTTGACAAAGCCCCCAGTGTGACAGGAGTGACGAAGACAACAAACACATTCCCCAGTGCTCAAAGGCAAGAAATGAATGCTGCAGGGATCATTCCACAAGTACAATGTAGTTAAGTTGCAGCTAGGGTTTCTGAGTTCGGATTTGTAGCTGGTCATCTGCCAACTCTCTTCCCTCCAGTACAATGCGGGGTTTTTTTAGGATAACCCCCAAGCAGAAGATTTTCAATTAAACAAGAGCATAATTCAGCACTCACCTCCACCACTGTGCAAGCCAATGCTTTGCTGGTGCATTACATGGCACCGTAATAGTACACATGTTATTGTCAAACAGGCCAACAAGAAGGGTTTAAACGTTTCCAAGTGTTGCACCAGTTCTAACTATTGCTGTATGGCTTACACAGTCCCCACTGAAAGCTGCATATCAGTATCTATTCATCTATCTGTGTGAGTGAGTCTGAGTGACTCCATAAAAGAAGAGAATACACACTCTGAAAACTCAAATGGAAAATGCAAAGGAAAGAAAGAGCATTATTCCAGAGGCTGGAAAATAAGGCACACAGACAGTACACCTTTCCTGAATCTGTGCCACAGAAGAGAATCCAGATCTCCTGAGTCCACATCAGCATCTAAAATCCTTTACTTTAGCAAAGTGCTATAGGATTGTAAGTGTGCCAATGCCAGCTCTTGCAGGATCTAGGAGAAGGCAAATAGCACATAGCCTGTAGGGGAGAAAAACACTAAGAAGTATTTCCCTGAGCTTCCCCTTCTCTTTTACCTTTGTTAGATATGACATGTGCTCATCTCACTGTAGTACTACTTTTCCCATTTATTCTAAAAATCCCAGAACAAAAACCAGAACTAGCATCTTATTACATTTGGAGATGAAAAATAACTTAATGGTGAATGAAGCTTTTTTAAAAAAAATCCTGTCTATGGAAGATTGACAGCGTCAGGCTTCCCACCGTAAAAATGTAGGAAACCTTGCTCTGCAATAGCCACTGCAAGGAGGTTCAAGAAAAGGAAAGACCCAGCCTCTGGCTGGCAGCATGCACACTACCTGATGTACAGAAAGGAGCTACATTAGGGCAAAAGACTCTGTAAGAGCACTTAGCTCTCATATCTTGGATGCTCTGGACATACATCTGCTCTTCTAATCCTTGCATTTCACATGAGAGAAGCATTACAAGTATTAACCTCCTGTTCTTTACTGATAGGGAAGCAAAGTGACATGACCAGGGTTACAGTCACTCAGTATCAGAGCTGGGATTAGCATCTGTGGTCCCTTGTACCTTCTACTCCATGTTGTCCCCGCCACCAACTTCTTCTCTGCTTGCTAAGAGACCGGAAAAGAAAAAAAATCAGGCTTCTGCAACTCATTATGAAGCCAAGAGCATGTGGTGTTAAAAATAAATTCTCAATTACTTGTTTTCCTCACTAGATATATTCTTTAAGAGGTTGCAAAAATTTTTCCAGGCCACAGCTTGCTTTCATAAAGATACCAAGGTTCATGTCTTGCATGATGCATCTCATGTCCCTTTTTCAAGCCAAGACCTGAAACATTAAATCTCTGGTTAAGTTTCAGAGCTTGAAGGAGAGAAGACTTTGGTCTTTAAAGACAAAGAAGCTGAATTCTTAATACAAGAATAATTTCCCATATTGGAGAGGACCAGAGAGATTGTGCGCAGCAGCATTCTATCTGTTCCCTTTGCCAGCTTTCCACCTGCATCCCATCATCACCTCCTCAATAAAACCTAGTAAACTCCTAACCTCAAATGACCAACTACATATCATATCAGAGTTGTGCATGTATCTTATAAAAGCAAGTGTGGAATAATCCTAGGCTCTCTTCTTTCTTTCTTTTTGGTTAATTTTATTTACTCTTTCAGGAATCAAACCAGTAACAAAGTAGTAACGAAGATTAAACAATATAGCAAACGAGGGACGATTTCTGCATGTGAAAGAGATGGAGTAGCCAAGATGAATGTGGAGAAATGTGGTCTTAAGTTACCTTTGTGCCCCTCAGATTGTGGCTATACCAGGAACCAGCACAGACTCCAGAGCTCTAATTCACAGTACCCTCCTCCCCATGGTTGACTGTGGCTTGTTCTGTAGCTTAGACTGGAAATACAACAAAACAGCACTGTGCCTCTCCTCCTCATTTCCTGAACCTGCCTGTGTTCTGGGGATCACAAGATGTGACAGCCCACCAGTTCCACATCATTCCTGCATCCTTCAAGTAATTTTATTCTTTTCCAAACCCTGCATGTCAGTAGGATTCCTACAAAAACAGAGGATGGTTCATTTTCCCCTGGGAATGATCAATAAGTATCTGAGGATCAATAACAATTTTGTCTATAATCTCCGTATGTTCTGGTTGTATCCAACTATGCTAATTACCTGAAAGGGCGATAAGGATTTAAGATGCCACTATCAGAAGGTAAAAAAAAAACAAACCTGTGACTTTCGCCCCAGAACGCAAAAAAAAATTTGCAAAATTTAGACACTCCAATAAAAAATCAGTACGCTTTTCTTCCTTTTCTGCTGAATAAACTAAGATGTAGGTTTTCATCAGCTCAAACACAACAAGGCTAAAGCACAACTCAGCCTCACCATCTCATTCCACTTATTCCTTTCTCTACGCCTAGGGACAACACTTCTTGTTCGATTATGATTCAGGCTCGCAGTGTGACTGTTACCTTTGATCCCTACAACTTGGTTCTGCTGGTGTCTTTTACATGTTTTCTCTATTATTCCTCTAACATAATGGTTCTCCTATCCTATAATTTTATGTCTAATTTTACCTAGATATCTTGTATCTGAATTAATTCATCGTCATTTCTTTCACTTTGATAAATACATTCTTGCCCCACTTCTGGCAATTCAAAACAGATATTAGATCATCACTGGAGTATCATTTTCTCAGCTTTCCACTTTGAACACTTCTTCCATACCCCCATTGTTTCTTTTTTTAAAAATACTCTATCTAAAATGACCTGGCTGCCTTTACTTCTAGATACCTTGCAGCCCGTTCTGTAACCAATCTAGGATTTCTTCATTGGCCTTTGAGGTTGACTTCTGTCTCTGACCAGCCTCCAGAACCAGGTTCCAGCACTTACTTGTTAAAAACCCAGGCAAATGATCACGTACTCTCTCACAACACTCCCCCGTACACTTGGAAGAACACCACTGATAATGACAGAGCTACATCATCATTTTTCTTCAGCTCCTTCCTGCAGAATGTTCTTTGCTGTAATGCTTGACAACAGCTTGGACTTCCCCATCATAAGGTTTCCAACATTTGCTCTGTGTTTTGGATTGTAAGCTGACCAGGGCATACGCTCTTTTTGTCCCATTCTTGTTCAGTGTCAGCACAGCAAGGTCTTCTCCATGACCAGACTGCCACTGTCCTAAAATACTATGAAGACACCACTTAAAGCAGCAACAAAGACACTTCTTGTGATGATTTCTCCCTCCCATCTGGTGAACTGTGCTACAATTTATTGAAGGCTGCCTTTGCCCAAGCCCTAGGGAGCTTGGAGGAATAACTCACAGAGCTCTCACTGAGGTAAGACAGCTATATGCTACCCTCAAAGCAGGACTGTAACAAAAGAAACAGGCTGGCTCTGGGTAACGCCTGGAAAAACACTGTTAAAGAAAGACTAACTGGCACAGAGAACACCAGGACCATGCATTACCAGATATTTATGGCAAAATAACAAAACACCTCCAAACAAACACACCAGTCATGATCTGTAAAGAACGAAAAGCTGCCTTTAAGCCATTAGCAAGAATGGTGTGAAATACTAAAATTCTTGCCAGATGGGATTTCCCATCACTATACATCCCAGTGTGGGTATGCATCTCCTGTTTTCTCAGCCTTATGGACAATTTACAGGACATTCACAGCTACACAAATTAGGTCTTCTGGGACAACACAACATATTTATTATTATAAAATTGTTAAATGGATAGAGATGTTTAGATGAAAACTCATACTGAAACTCGAAGTATTTCAGGTAAGTATTATAAATGCAAAAAAAAGTCACAGGAAATACTCTCTGGTGCTCTGGGAAGGGTACTCAATTCACACAGCTTCTTGTTTTGGTCAGGCAATAGGAGGTTTGTTCATCAGGGCATGCAGTTAGCTCTCTGTTAGGGAACCAGTTAATAATCTGGTTTTTATTAAATGGCATGGCATTTACACATATGATACATGACCTCACCTAAACAAGTAGGTTCATATTCTACATAAGCTTGAATGTACCAGTGGCTACGATCACAAACCACGTGGTGATGTTCTAGGACTTCTGCTACGCCAGAAGTCAGACTGGATGTTCACGTGGCACTGGGTAGCTTTTAAGGTCCACAGCTTCAGGTGTGCACTTCAGTAAGTCCCAAAACCCAGATGCAGTTTTACAGAAAGAGACACAACAACAAGAAAAATTAGGAGAGTTCCTGCTTGCTTCCTCTATGCTCAAGAGTTTACTGTTTGTGATGGCTACGGATAAGACATTTCATGAAATGATCACACCTGCTGAGAAGCACAGCTACTCTGTTTTATCACTTCACAGTTGATTGTTGTAAGACAATAATGAACATGATCCTAGAACTGGGAACATGGCATGGATCAAGACACTTTGGAGTTGATGTAGATGTCTAAGCAATTACCAAGGCCAGGGACACAAGTCAGGTAGGAATCTCTTTTATAAAGACAGATACATCTTTAGTTCTTTTCTGTCCCTGTGTTTACTAGTGCCCACATCTGTCAAAAACCTCTTGAAGTTTGGCCACAGAAACAAACACATATGGAAACAGCTGCAGCACAAATGGCACAAGCTGGGCAGTGCCACCGATCCTGATGAACTCTGAACCACCTCACAGTAACCCCCAATCCCTGGCAGATAATTCATGAGAAAATAACTACTCCTTCTGACCAGTTCAGCTTAGATATAGAAAATTCATTTTAAAGCTCTGGTGAATCAGGAAGAGATCTGTCTGGAATGGCAGACTGCTGCAGAACAACCTCTAGAAGAGAAAGGTCCTGGTGATTTTCTCTTCCATGCTACCACCTCACTGGCAAAATGTCCTTCCATACATATATATGCACGGACATACGTGTAGCAGGGAAGAGGTTAAGAGCTGCCCAGCCCAGCTTGACATGTAGTTCTTTGACAGCTTTTTCACCACACTGTTCTCTATTGATTAAATAATCTCTTTTAGATATTAAGGCCCTTGTTATTGGTGCAGTCCATAAATTATTCAGAAGTTATATAAATTCTTATGGTGGGCATGAATTTTTAAACCCTCGTTTGGCATCAAGCCAGGAACTCTACGGGTTTTTTATTTTTCCTTGCCTGCATGTGTTAGATTTTTTTTTTTCCAAAAGACAATTTTAACTGTAGTCTGCTTGTTTGAATGTAGATTTTATTTGATTGCTCATTATGTTTGGACATGAACAGGTTGGGACTTTTGGGGAAAAGAGAGGGAGTAAGAGATTAAGCTGTTACACTCTCTACCTTTGATTTATTAGGGATGAAAGGTGTTTTGAGCAGTGCCTTCATGATGTGTAGTCGTGCATGCCAAGGCACTGCAGCAGCTATCCTATATAGGCACATGACGTGGAATGGATCCAGCCAGAAGGATCCTCAGCACAGGACAGGCAGAGCTGAGACAACACCCATCAGCTCACTGCTGCAATTGTGCTAGTGACCGTATACTTTTAGGTCTTATTCTTCAGAGCTAAGTGGCCTTTCCTTTAACAACTAGGACTCTCACACACACAGCGTGGCCTACCAAAGCCTGAAACAGAAATCAGGCATGTAAATATACTGTGGCTATGGAGCTACACGTCCCCTTGATCTTTGCTCATGTCACAGAATTGCTCCACTATCAGCCTGCTGTCTCCCAAGTGCAGCATCATGGCCTGGATGGTATGTGAGCACACATGTAAGGCAGCAAGCAGAAGATACGGTCAGGCTTTTGGGCAGAGCTCATTAAGACCGTGTTGGCTGTAGTATTAATCATTACCACCACCCCTGTGCAAGCGCTGCTTTGTGCCAGGCTGGCATCCCTGCTGCAAGCAGTGACACCTATCCGTGGCGCAGCACCCATCCCCTTCTCCTGCAGACAGCTCCCTTGACCCAAAACCCCACGTGTGCTGGCTCTGCTCCTGCAGCTGAGTGGCTTTCCTTTGGCTACACAAGCTTGTCATGCATGACAGTACTAAAGTCAACAGCAGCAGAAAAGGGATCAAAGTAGCTGGTTATGAATATTTCTTTTAATTCTAATCAAGGCTCAGGTGGAAAGGCGTTCTGCCTTCCAATCCTGTTCTGTTTTATTCTCCTGTATCCACAGCATCTGACGCCCCACAACAGGACTACCAAGAAGCACACCTATCACGAAATTAATTTGCAGTGTTGAGCCCTGGGAGCTGCTCCAACTTTCTGAATACTCCTTCTGCCTTTAGTCACGTTTCCCCACAGATGGACTGAATGTCAAAGTCCTGGGCCACCAATAACAGAAGAACAGGCAGAACCCCTTTTTCTCTTTCTTACATCCTCTGGCACCTCACAGTAAGTTTTCAACAAAAATAAAGAGAATTACAGAAAAACCCCGCAAGAGAGGACTGGCAGCATGAATGCCTCTGCAGACACCACCAGAGCTGTAAGTCTTTGACTCCTGCTGTCTGATGATCTTGTATAAGCCAGAAATGTGAATTGTACGTGTGTAGGAGGGCATTTTAATTCTCTTATCTGGCTCACCGGGATGCACCTTCACCTCTGAAATCAGGAGGTGGTGTGTTGTGTACATTGCAATGAGGCATGGGCGCTTGCCCTGTGATAGCACTGTACTGCTGACAGATGAGAAAGGGACTTGTGCTTGGGAAAAGAGCTGATGAATGCATGGCACATTTCAGAGAACAACATATAATATATAATATATAATATCATAATAATAATTAT
>NW_010193124.1:0-6000 GCF_000695765.1 Mesitornis unicolor
TGCTGCAGGGAGAAGCTGTGGGTGGAAGGAGAGATCCTCAGCAGGGCAGGGACCTTCTGGTATTGAGTGCTGCATGGATCAGGGCTGCTCTGCTCACAGCTTCAGCTCAATGCCATGACATCTGTAAGGGGAAATTTCTCAAGAAGCATTTCAAGTTAGGGGCTCAGGGATAGAAAAGGACATTTCCTGTCTTTTTGTGTGGTTGTCTGGGTTTGGCACTGGAGATCAAAATTCTTGTTTCTACTTAGGAGTAGATTATAAGACTCCTTTCTTACACTGAGAGATGAGTAAGGCTGGGAGAATCTCTTCAGAGCTCTGCACCTGCTGCCTGCAGACAATGCAGCAACAACTTCCCCTTTCCAGCCACATCAGATCTTCTGTGGTCTGGTCCTTAGCCCGTGCACACACAGAACTGCCCCTGGCAATGCCCTGTCCTTGGTAGGTGCTTACAGGCAGAGGTGAGCACACAGCAAATGGGATGGAGCTGTGAGCACTGGCAGGGAGCTGATCTGGGGACAGGGAGACAGCTCCTGGCTGGTACAGCTGCCAGCAGCACAGACATGGGCAGGGATGGAAAGGGAGCTGCTACCAGAAATGCTGGGGAGAGGGATACGGGCACCTCTGCTGTCCCTGTGGTGCAGACACCTGCCCCAGAGCAGCTCCTCCCTGCTCTCCTTTTCCACTCTAAGCAGAGCTTCTCCCTTCAATCCCATGGGTGCTGGGCACACAGTGTCCCTGCAGGAGTCAGAGCCCCGAGAAGGACAAGCCCTTGGTTTCCATCTGTCTTTATGTGTCCCTCCTCCCTTGGCAGGAGCACTGTGGCATTTCACTGCCGTCCCCTTCTTCCTGTGGTGCCCTTGCTCTCACTGTTGGATTTCCTGAGTCAGGGCAGGGGGTAGGAGTCGGGGGTGGCAGGCTCAGCTCCTGTTCAGACACCGACCCTTTGGGTCCTGCTCTGCAGATGTGTCTGTGGGAGAAAGTGCCCAAGCCTCCTCTGAGCAAGTTTAGGACATGCAGTTATTTCCCTGGGGTGTCTTGATGGGCTGCAGGGTACCCTCCAGAAGACCACCACTCTCCCATAGTATGTCTGTCCTACCTAGGATTCTCATGGAGAAGACATCTTGGTGCTAAGGCCAGGGCAGTGCTGCTGGGCAGCTGCAATGATCTCTCTATGTCCTACTCTGGGAAGGGAGAGATGAGATCTTCCTCAGGTAGTCTGAGAAAAGGCGAGAAGTTTGGCAATCTGCTCGCTGAACCTGGATCCCTCTGCTCTCAGGAGTGTCACGGAATCACAGAATGGTAGGTAGGGGTGGGAAGGGACATCTGGAGATCATCCAGTCCCACCCCACAGAACAGTAGGGGTTTGTGTCCAGGTTCTTTTTAGGGGAACACCCGAGTGTGATCGCCCTCCAGCTCCAAGCTGCAAGCAGAGGGCAGCAGAGAACAAGAGTGATGGGCCGAACAGCTCTCTTCTCTCTGCACTAAGGGACCGTCCCTTTTCCTCTCAGGACCCACAAGATTTCACTTGGAGCACATTAGAAATGTCAGGATTTCAACCACATAAACCTCTCCTAAATATGTCAGGTACAACTAGGGAAAAAAAAATCCCCTCAGCTCTGTTCTGCAGTTGGGCAAATTGAAAAAAAACAATGCTAAAAAGCTCTCTGATATACTATGAGTACATTTAATTTGAGAAAGCCATGCAGTCTTAATTCTCTCTTGCTGCACAGCAAGGAATGCTCATTACAAAGTCTCTGCTCCCAGTGGCCCCCCTCAGACAGTAAAACTCTCAGCAAAAAGTGAGGGAGCTGAGAAATGTCTTCCTGAAAGGGAACTCTGAGTGGGGGGTTTCTATGACACATGCAATACATTTTCCTCAGACAAGTCTACCCTAACACAGTACTGCCTTTTCATCCTCAACAGATAGCCACACTCTGAGGAAGCAAATGTCCAACAGCAGCTCCATCACCCGGTTCCTCCTCCTGGCATTTGCAGACACATGGGAGCTGCAGTTCTTTTGTTTGAAGTAGGGGCTGAATTCCATGAGCAATTGACTGTGTGCAGAAAAGTCCCTCCTAACTTGTCACTGTCTTTTGTTCCTTGGACAGGTTCCCATGCCCAGAGGAAACAAGTGTTCAACATCACTTCCATCACCCAGTTCCTCCTTCTGACCTTCATAAATACTCAGGAGCTGCAGCTCTTGCTCTTCTGGCTCTTCCTGGGAATCTACTTGGCTACCATCCTGGGAAATGGCCTCATCATCACTGCCATAACCTCTGACCACCGCCTTCACACGCCCATGTAGTTCTTCCTCCTCAGCCTGTCTGTTCTTGATCTGGGCTCCCTTTCCACCACTGTCCCCAAAGCCATGGCCAATTCCCTGTGGAACACCAATGCCATCTCCTGCGCAGGATGTGTTGCTCAGGTTTTCTTTTTATTCTTCTTCTTAGGTACAGAGTATTCTATCCTCACAATCATGGCCTATGATGGCTACATTGCCATCTGCAGACCCCTGCACTATGGGACCTTCCTGTCCACATGGCAGCAGCTGCCTGGGGCAGTGGGTTTCTCAATGCTGTGCTGCACACGGCCAATACATTTTCAATCCCTTTCTACCAAGGCAATGCTGTGGACCAGCTATTCTGTGAAATTCACCATCCTCAAGCTCTCCTGCTCACACTCCTACCTCAGGGAAGTTGGGCTTCTTGTGTTTAGTATTGGTTTAGCATTTGGGTGTTTTGTGTTCGTTGTGCTGTTCTACGTGCAGATCTTCAGGGTTGTGCTGAGGATCCCCTGTGAGCAGGGACAGCACAAAGCCTTTTCCACGTGCCTCCCTCACCTGGTCGTGGTCTCCCTGTTTGTCAGCACTGCCACGTTTGCCCATCTGAAGCCCTACTCTTTCTCCTCCCCATCCTTGGATCTTCTGGTAGCAGTTCTGTACTCAGTGGTGCTTCCACCAGTAAACCTCCTCATCTACAGCATCAGGAATCAGGAGCTAAAGGATCCACTGAAAATGCTTATTCAATCTGTATTCCTTTAACAGCAATAAGATTACCACATCTCTTCACAAGGAATTTCCAGCGCCTCTTGAGAATCTGCTGTGGTTTTTGCTTTTAACCTTTGATAATCATCTGTGTTTAGGAATGTCTGCATTCACTCCACTTCTCCAGAGAAATTAATACCTTCAGCTTGATCCAGAGGTCTTTGCACATGTGTCAGGAATGATGGTAAACCTGGCCTTCCATGTCACTCTTCTGTAATAAAAGAGGATTTCCTCAGTGTTGGTGTCTGGAGTTTGGGTTCCTCTTCCAAAGCTGAGGTCAGGAACAGGGTAAAGAAATTGCCCTACATGAGGCCCTGCTGCTGCACTTGGGTTCTCCATGGGAGTAAGATGTCATGCTGAAGGAAGCAAAGCAACAAAGGTGCAGAAGAGAGGGGCCCAATCGGTGCCATGTTCTCTGGACACCCAGGGGAAGTTGCTCCAGAACAAGTGTCCCAGATTGGTTCCACTCACTGCCGTTTCCATGCCTGGCCATACCCTCCTGCCCTGAGGAGTGACCTTTGCTGCACGGTCACCTCTGGCCTCCTCTGGGGCTCAGTGATACCCAACTCCACCACCGTTACTGATAAAAAGGAAACTAGCTTCACGTTGACACTCATCACAAAGTCCCATAGCTTTTGCCACAGCTGGACTGTCACCCAAGTCTGTTCTCAGACAGCTCCAGGTAGATGTGGAGCTCACAGCCCTCTTTCAAAAAAATTTGAAAATTTCCATGGATTAAGATCCCACCAAGTGGGTCCTTGCTCCAGTCTGTGGCCATAAGGGATTTCTCAAAATCCCACTGCTCTCAGTCTCTCCTTGTGGTCAAAGAAGAGTTGATTTGGGGAAGTTTCATACGATTTATTGCCAATTTAAATAGATTTACATGGTGAGACATTATGGCAAAAATATTTAAGATAGTTCTCTTATTTCCATCCCCCCTTTTCCGAGACTCAAATTACTGCATCCCTAAATCTTCTACCCATCCTAGCCTGAGAGGAGCAGGGAGGATTTGGAATGGGGTTTATGGTCAGTACCTAACATTTCTGCCACTTCTTCCTCCTGACACTTTCCCCCTGCTGCAGCGTGACTCCTCTCCATAGGATCCCACATCATTTGCAGTCAGGGCAGTGTGCTGTTCATTTCTTGATGCCTTACTTTTCTGCTTTCTACTCACAGAAACACTGAGGGTGGAAGGGACCTCTGGATATCACCTGCTCCAACCATTAGCTGAGGCAGGGTCACCTAGAGCAGGTTGCTCAGGACCTGCCTAGCTGTGTTGCAGTCAAGAGAAAATTCTGGTTGATTAAAGTAAGTATTTGTTTAAGCTGCAGAGTTAAAAGAACACTTTGACCGATTAAGGCAATTAAAGTAGGTTGGTGACTAAGTCGTTAGGATAGGTATGTGTTTTAAATGCAAAGTTAAGAAAAAGACTACAAGATATATTTGTATAAACACTTAGAGAAGACACATACCATGAATAGTTGTGATAAGAATTAGACAATAGCATGAAGGATAATAGTTGTGGTCAGACAACCACAAGAATAGGCCATAACTTTTCTCTTCTCTCTATGTCAAAATCACATAGGGTTAATTCAATGTCTTATATGGTGTGATAGTGAGGAACCAATCAAGGTGAAGGGCACAGTAAAAGGTGATCATCTTATGCATGCTCGTATGATTTAGCTTTGTTAAAAATGTATAAATAGGCTGTGAAAATGTATGGACTTCAGAGCACAATTAGAGGAGCTATCCTCTGTGTCTGCCCAGGGCTGCAATAAAGAAGTGCCTACTTATCTGCGACTGCGTATGTAAGTTTTCTTGTCGCGATTGTGATCCTGTCAACAGTCGGGTGAGAAACACGCTGGGTGGGCCAAGAGGGTGGGCCAGGGAAAGCTTCTGCGGTGAGGGAAAGGAAGGGAGAGATGAGGCCGAGCCGGGACCCCCAGAGCCCTCCCTGGGTACCTTCAGGGTGTAAACACAGTCACTGCTCTTGGCTCTGCAGCACAGCACAGAATCACAGAATCACAGAATCGTTCGGTTGGAAAAGACCTCTGAGATCATCACGTCCAGCCGTTCCTGTCTACCCCCTAAACCATATCCCTAAGTACCTCATCTACCCGCTCTTTAAACACATCCAGGGATGGTGACTCCACCACCTCCCTGGGCAGCCTGTTCCAGCTTCTGACGACCCTCTCAGGAAAGAACTTCCTCCTTATCTCTAACCTGAACCTCCCTTGGCACAGCTTGGTGCCATTTCCCCTTGTTCTATCCCCCATCACCTGGGAGAAGAGACCAGCACCCACCTCTCCACAACCTCCCTTGAGGCAGTTGTAGGTGGTGATGAGGTCTCCCCTCAGCCCTCTCTTCTCCAGGCTAAACAAGCCCAGTTCCCTCAGCCGCTCCTCATCGGGCTTGTTCTCCAGACCCCTCATCATCCTTGTGGCTCTTCTCTGAACACGCTCCAGAATCTCAACATCCTTCTTCTAGTGAGGGGCCCGAACTGAACACAGTACTCGAGGTGCGGCCTCACCAGTGCCAAGTACAGAGGGATGATCACCTCCCTGGCCCTGCTGGTCACAGTTTTTAAAGCAGGATCGTGGCTCCACGCAAGGAATCATGGGAAGGAGGCAGAGCTCGTGGGGCACCACAGGAAGAAGGCGGACCGGGCACCGAGGGCAGTGTGGAGGCGTGGGGAGTGCGTGGATAGGGCGTTGCTATGGAGACAGGGCGATGCCTCACCGAGTGCAGGGGCCGCTGGGAAATGCAGTCCTTGGGAAGGCACCTGGGAAGTTCATTAGCGAAGCTGCTGACGTCATTTAATGGCTTTAATTGGGCCTTGCCCCCGTAAACTTTGGACTTTGACCCCTTCCAGTGCCAGCATGGAGGTTCTGCGGTGAGGAGGCCGCGACGGGGTCCTCAGGGGCTGTGGGGGGTGGCCATGTTGGATGTGGTGGGCT
>NW_010193124.1:6295-6614 GCF_000695765.1 Mesitornis unicolor
GTACACCTAAATTTCCTGTAGCCCCCCCCCAAATACTCTTGGCGCCTTCTAATTGCCCCAGGACTACCCTTAATTGACCCCAGGGATTCTGATTGCCCCCAGAGCTTCTAATTGCCCCTGGGACCACTAAATTGCATCCTGGGACCCCAAATTGCCCTCCAAGACTGTCTAAACACCCCTGAGACCCCCCAATCTTTCTAATTGCCCCCCATGAGTATATAATTGCCCCTGGGACCACATAATGACCCCTAATTACCCCTTAAACCCCCTAATCACCCCCCTACCCCCCTAATTACCTCCTAAACTCCTAAACTGGGTT